>NC_045150.1:12321680-12621680 GCF_008831285.2 Nymphaea colorata
TTAAAAAATGAATAAAGAATCTAGTCTGGGATCTTATTTTACATTATATCTGAATTTGAAATCTTAATTTTTAACCAAATCTAGTGTATGTTCAAAACTCAAAAAGCATAGATAATTATTAAAACTAAATTCGATCTATGTATATCTGAATTGAGATGAAACCCGATGTCATTTTTTAAATTAAATATATAATTTTTTTCATATCTGAATTTTCAAAATGGTTTAGTGGGTATCCAACTTAAATCAGATATATGGACATCCCTACTTGCATATCATCAATATGGAATCAGCATCGTATCATCAATATGGAATCATTATGATATCTAGGGCATGAGGATCAGATTTGGATCTGACATATGAGGCTATCACACGATCAACAAGATTTAAAAATCTTACCTTCTTATCTTCTCAATTTTACAACCTAGTCCTTGCAATTGATTCTTGAATGAGCAAGATCTAGACAGTCGCAAAATATTTATTTGCCCATTTTTTGTTGGTATGTTTTTAATTTAAAAAAAAAACAAGCTTTGGATCCTTCAATAAAAATATGCTAGATTGATTTTGGTTCCGATTTCTGATCCTTTTTGGAAGACGGTCCACTCAAAAAGGATTTTGGCAATACAAACGTTGTCATTATTAATATTAACTAGCCGCCATATCTGGAACCGCTTATCTATTTAATACAACGTTGAGAAATAAAATGTGAAATAATTAGATTAAGACATCAGGTCCATTCCGTGTTAATATCGTCAGGATTGAACTAATTGTTATCGCAATCAACAAGTTATCTTCGGTTTAATTTCTTTTACGTTATTTATCTAAACTATTATATTTTTTTCTATAACTTTTTTTTTTACCGCCCAAATCGTATGCTAAAGGTATTAAGCCATGCAAGATGTTAATCGTGATTGATTCAATTCATCATTTTGTATTCTTTTTTTTTAAAGGGATTTTTCAAAAAATTGTTGAGACCGATAAAATCGACCCATTCAATTTGGCATGATCTAGACTGCAGTTTTTCTTGATATATTTATTTTTCTTTAAAAGAGAAGATCAAATCTAAAAAAACCCGAGTAATGTATGATTCGCTTTTAGTGTCGGGCTTCCTTGCCTACTAAACGTTTTATCTAAAGAAAGAAATTTACTGTTTATTGTCGCTAAGACCCTTTCAATATGGACCGTCTTACCGCCACGAGCAGTGTTTACTGTCGGTAAAGAACCCGCACAAGGTGGTGGCAGATGCATTGCCAATGTAATTATGAAATGAAGGAGAACTTTGAAATTTGAAGGTGAAGTAAAGATGGCAAGTGGTTGTAAAGAACTGTGGCATGTGGTTTCAGTTCAGATTTCAGTCTTTGCTGTTCCATAATTTGGATTATAAGTTGTGAACTTGGGTGGACCTACCAACATGTGAAACTTAGTGACATTTGCTAAAAAGGGCAGCCAATTGTGTAAGTTCAAGATGTTGAACCAAATTTCTAAATCGAATCAAATCTAAATCTCTCCTGCAGCTCATGCTAACAGTAAAATGATTAATAATTAAACATAAATATAAAAAATAATCAACTTTTAAGTACTTTAACTAAGTATCAATCAAGGATCTACCTAAATAAAATTGTTTACCACTTAGATTGAACTTAACCAATAATTGCAACATTCTTTGATATATTATATTTTTAAACTCTTTAAATTTTGTTTCATACATACATGACTGTCAAATCTGAGTCACTCCGGGGGAACCTATACTTTTGGACGGTCAAGTCAGACAGTTAAATCATGATAGACGGTTAAATCTTCTAGTATGAGTTCTCACATTTTTTCATATTTTTCTTTTAATCATTCATCATCATCAAATGGGTGGCCCTTATTCAAGATATATATACATATATATAATGTGTGTGTATATATTAAATGTGCCATGAAAACAACAAGGGTGACTGCACTAAAAAATCCAAACACTGAACCAACGTTCAGCCTTCACAATCCAATCAATCGGGAACGACGATCACACAAGTATTTCCCCTCAGTTTCTATAGTCACGACAGCCAAAATCTGAACCAAAGTAAGACATTTGTGTAACCCGAAATACATATAGACTCTGGCGGAACTATAAAAGTGTGCATGACGAGTTATATAACAAGCCAACTCCTGCCCGAATTTGAGAAGAGTTTGACACATGCCTTAGAACTAAGAATGATATAACTCATCTTTGTAAAATTGATCAACCGCCCAATTAATTGGGCTACTTCTCCTTAGGAGCCATATCATACAATGTTGCCCTTGATTCAGCACTCAAAGTGTGTATGATGAGAAAAATACTGTATTACTGGTACACATGCTTCTGTAACACAAGGTTCACAAACTTCCATACTAATATGTCAAGTAGAATATTCATTTGTAAAACAAGTTCAAATTGTATTAACGACGTGTGTATTACATAATTTGAATTCAGAATAAAATGCTAATGCTAAGCAATTTGATGTTGATGAGGGACCATCAAATGAGACAGCGCCATCTGCACCTTTCAAAGGTGAACGTGAAGTTGACAACTCAAATGTTCATTCTTTATCAGAATAGTAGGTTCGTCCCATGGGACTACTTAATGTATTATATGTGTAGTTTTGTACCATGAATGTTGATTTTATAGGCAAAAATTATTTCCATTACCAATGTATGAGTCTAATACATTGGTTTCGTAAGGCATCAAAGATGAAGCCTCATCGAAAGTATTACATTGTGACTTGAGAGCAATGTTAGCCGCAAGTTTACCGTTATAAAGGTTCAGCATATTGGTTTTTCCCTACTTTCAAAGCAGCATATATGCATTTCAATTACTAATTAAACATAACAGGAAGGAAAAGAATAATGAGAAGAAGATCGAAGAGCATTGCCAGAAGAAGCTTCAAATGGAAAATAGTCCATTTTCTGTTTATGCTTGTGTGGTTGTTTGTCTGTCTTTTTTGGTCATCATATACTTAGTATGTACGCGATGAACAATATATTTACTGGACAGTACTAGGACTGCTTGGACCCTTTTCTTTTTTTTTTTTTTACTATACTAATCACTTTGATGAACCATAGGAATAACGTTCACTTTGTTTGGATAGAACTATTTTCATTTTGTTGCCTTATATATATATATAGGGATGTCAATGGTTTGGTTTCGGACCAGATATCAGACAAATCCATTTTAAATAATTGTGAAATGGAAAAACATCTAAGATCAGATTGGGAATTTGGATCGGTTTTGGTTTTAAGAATACTTATTCAATCAGATTCTGATACAGATTCAGATTGATAACATAACATTCAAATTTAAAAAATATCTGGATCCCAATCATCCGAACCCGAATGTGGATAGCTTGAGTTTTGATACTTGAATCTAAAGAATAGTACCTGATCCGTTGAGAAGTAATATCCTGACGTAAAAGCAGTAACCTTTAGTGACATGATAGGAATTGAACATAAAATATACACAAAGCCGTTTCCCCGACATAAACTGCGATATGAATTATTAAGTTTTTTATTATAATTTTATCCTTATACAGAATTTACTTTTTCTTTTTGGTTCATAAGAATTTTGTTCTTTTGGCCTTTAGTATCTATTGGTGAGCAAAAATATCTGCAAAGAAGATCATAAACATGAAAATTGCCCTTTATGATGAAATGCAAAAAACCCTCTATAAGGACAAAAAAGGGAAAAACATTTATTTTCAAATGACGAAAATATGCATGTTTTCTCTCACAAGCCAAACTCATCCTTGTGGTGTTTTAACCAAAAGCCAAAAAAATTGTTTTAAGGTTGTATTTCAATTAAAAATATCAAAATTTTATTTTATAAAGGAAGTAATTAGAACACTTAAACGACATTGCCTGCCTAACACTTTTGAATCGTCCATGGAATCAGCTCGCTAGTTCAATTATGGTAATTTTAGAACGAGTTTGCCCTCGTCCCATCACTGGCACTTTACACCACACCAGGATGGAGCCAGAGGGATGGTTAGGGTGATGCCCAGAAACTCAAGTGGAGGGCCTGGCTCGCTGCTTGAAACCCGAGCTCAATCGGCTTGTTAAGGATAAAATAAATATATATATATATATTATTTTAAAAATAATAATAAATAATTTATCAGGCGGAATCGACCCCGTCGAGCAGACCTGGGCCGGGGGCCGGTGTTTTCGGGTCAGCTACCTATTAGGTATCTTGCCCGATGCCCATCCTAAGGATGGCAGGTGCCATGTCTCCGTCTCTCTCCCTTCCTATCAGCTTTTGAAATTTAAAATTGTATTGTTTGATATTTTGAAAACTTTAATTTAGTTCTCCCTAAAAACCTTAAAAATTATAAAATAGCCTACCTTTAAAAAAATTAAAAAATGCATTAGTTTGGCAAATGAATTAGTAAGTTCTCGACTCACTATACATCCCGTATAATTATATTGAGAGAAGAGGCAGAGGCAGGTGTAGGCACTGGGCAGTTGCCATCCAATTTTTTCTTTTATTTTCTTTTTTTTTTGTATTGACATTTTTGAACAATTTTTCATATTTGCATGTTAGTGTCTCTAAAATTTTAAAAATTTATACCTCGTACCCTTAACCAGAAATTTTTGCCTGTGTCACTGATAAAAAAGATAATTGAAACTGAAAGCACACATTCGTGAAGCCTTGCATCATAACAAACAAGTCGACCGTGATGACTAAACTGAAATTTCTTAAATTATTGTCACGTTTTAGTCAAAAGGTGATCGTTTTTGACAAAATAAAAAAAAAATCAAAAGATAAGCTTTTGTAACAATCAATAAAATAAGTCTTTGGAATTGGAATGGATGAAAATTTTACATGTAAATTTCATTTGCCATATATAAAAAGTTTGAAAAATGATATTTTGGCCCTTATCAAAAGTTAGAAACTTTACTTTTGTTCCCCCTTATGAAAAATTTCTGACTTCACTCATAAGCTTACCTACAGTAAATGGTCGGACCTACACATCATACAGAATGTGTCTCAAGTTTGATTCTTATGGGTTTTTGTTCCTCCTTATGAAAAATTTCTGACTTCGCTCATAAGCTTACCTACGGTAAATGGTCGAACCTACACGTCATACAGAATGTGTTTCAAGTTTGATTCTTATGGGTGTTACATATTTTTCATCAAATAGAACCTACACGGCATCCACAATGTACTTTAAGTTTGATTTTTGCCTGGTATTACATATGAGTTCACATTAAAATATAAGAGACTGAACGTGAGGTCTTGTAGTCAAAAGGTGATTGTTTTTGACAAAATGCAAAAATAAAAAAAAAAATCCAAAAATCAATCAAATAAGTCTTTGGAATTGGAATGGATGAAATTTTTACATGTAAATTTTAGAAAAATTCATTTGTCATATATAAAAAGTTTGAAAAATGATATTTTGGCCCCTATCAAAATTTAGAAACTTTAATTTTCGTCCCTCTTACGAAAAATTTTTGGCTTCGCTCCTAAGCTTACCTACAGTAAATGGTCGGTCCTACACGGCATACACAATGTGTTTCAAGTTTGATTCTTGTGGGTGTTACATAATTTTCATCACTGAGGTAAAAGAAAGAGACTGGTAAGACATTCACCGCATGCACAATGTGCTTCAAGTTTAATTTTTGTGGGTGTTACATATGGGTTTGCATTAAAGTAAAAGAGACCCATGACCGTTTTGCTTCTGAGACCGATACATGGACGCGATTCGGTGGGCTGTCCTAACGATATTTTCTTCTTGCTCGGAGACGATATAGGTCTTGTTCTAAAAAGGAAAAAGGTGCATGCCTTGAAAAGAGAGAAAAATTTGCTGCACCCGTGTGTGGTGGTGATGTTCAAGAAATTTGCAGTCCAAGAAATTCAAATTTTGTTGTGGTGGATTGCCGTAAGTTTGTAATATCATTTCATATGCAAGGGATAGTTAAGATACATAGGAGCTTACATACACCAATTCAAGAATGATGGATCGGGAGACAGTTTAGATGTGAACTTGTGTGGGCAGTTGTCCACAATCCTACAAAATCTACTTGTTTAATTAGCCCTATCTATATGCTGATCTTATATCCATCAATCATTTACTTATTCTTTATGTAGCGACCCACAGTCTTTTACCATAAAAATTTGCCTCTACCACTACACTGTACGTTCTAGCCGTCGACGGATCGGGTTTCTTTAATTGATAGCCGATACTTGACCCGTGCCTCGGGGTCCCTCCCTCCCCTCTACTGTGAATGGATCGGTCATCTTCAGGCCAGACCCGAAAAGTAAAAAAGCAGTGGACCGCATTATTACTAAATAAATAAATATCACATCTGATTGAATTCAGATTCAGTTATAAATAAATATCTTAAAGTTGTATTCAACTTTAAAAAAATGTGGGAATTGCCCCAAACAATTTTTCAAAATTTTATGTAACGTATCATTCTTAAAACTATTTGTGTAACCCGAAATACATATAGACTCTGGCGGAACTATAAAAGTGTGCATGACGATCACACAAGTATTTCCCTCAGTTTCTATAGTCACGACAGCCAAAATCTGAACCAAAGTAAGACATTTGTGTAACCCGAAATACATATAGACTCTGGCGGAACTATAAAAGTGTGCATGACGAGTTATATAACAAGCCAACTCCTGCCCGAATTTGAGAAGAGTTTGACACATGCCTTAGAACTAAGAATGATATAACTCATCTTTGTAAAATTGATCAACCGCCCAATTAATTGGGCTACTTCTCCTTAGGAGCCATATCATACAATGTTGCCCTTGATTCAGCACTCAAAGTGTGTATGATGAGAAAAATACTGTATTACTGGTACACTGTACGTTCTAGCCGTCGACCGATAGGGTTTCTTTAATTGATAGCTCGGGGTCCCTCCCTCCCCTCTACTGTGAATGGATCGGTCATCTTCAGGCCAGACCCGAAAAGTAAAAAAGCAGTGGACGGCATTATTACTAAATAAATAAATATCACATCTGATTGAATTCAGATTCAGTTATAAATAAATATCTTAAAGTTGTATTCAACTTTAAAAAAATGTGGGAATTGCCCCAAACAATTTTTCAAAATTTTATGTAACGTATCATTCTTAAATTAAAAATGGTCAAATAAATAAAAAAAAAGAGCCATGTGACTGGGAAGTGTTGGAAAAATAAACTACAAAGACCAGATTGTCCTAATCTGGCTGCAAATCAATTCACACGAAAAATTAATGACATAGAATGGACCATGGATATGATAAAGTTGCCCGACTTTCAGTTAAACCAAAAAATATTTAGATTAAAGTGTTATTGTACGCCACCTTGGAATTTTCGTTTATAAACATAAAAATACAAATTCCTGGCCTACTTGCTAAGATTTCACCAATAGAGTGTGTTTGATCTTCGTTTTTGCGTCGAAGGAAATTGCACCGAGGTCGAAAGAGTATGTGAAACCTCGAGACTAGCACTTGTGCTCAAGCAAAACGTTGATCTGCAAGGAAGTCGAACGAATCACTAGCTTTCTAACCAGCGCCACCAAACCTCCTGTTTCCAAAATTTGGGTTGTTTGCTTTTAACAAAGGGGTGGACTGATCTAATATTGCACAAACAATTTTTACACTGTAATGCAGACCGTTTGTAGATGGGAAATAAAATTTTGTACACTTGCCTCCATTTTCCTTCGTGCGAGAATCCGGGAGATGAGACCCGTTCTATCGTGCCTTTACCACAGGTAATCAGACTAAGGAGTAAGTTTATGGCTTAAGTCTATTCATCTATACATATTATAACAGGAATAAACATGTCCTAGGTTTAGAAAATCTTATGATTTTGAAATCTATGTGGATCATCAAACTTTGGATTCATACAAACTGATAGTATGATTGAGGAACTTACTTCTTGATCCTGACCACCATGGATCCATGCAAACAGAACCTAAGTATAATATGATGCATGCAAAACTAAGTTTAAACATAGTTTAGCCCTAGTTTTTATAGTTTAGGGATGTGGACCAAAAAGATCTAAAATTCAATAAATTTTAAGATCCAAATCCAAGACCCAAATTTACTAAATGATGCTTGATCCACATTTAAATTGGGTTGATCTAAGTCTAGTTTGAAGTTTGAGTATGGTTTGACATCTGAGTTTAAGATGCAAAGCTCTCTTGATCTGAATTATGAAATCCATGATCCAATGTTCAAGCATTTGATCCAATATCTATATTTGATCCAAATTCAAATTCTAAGGTTTGAGCACATCCAGGTTTGATCCAATTGACCTTGATTTGATAGAAACCTACATAGTTCAGTTTTAGAATATTCTTTTCCTGCATTATATGTTCAAGGTTAGGGATTTGATCCAACATCTATATCCACTCTAGACTTAGATCTCAATTCAAGTTCTAAGATCATTTGTTCCAAATCAAGATTTGATCTTGATTTATTATGAATTCTCATGGCTATGACTTAGTGGCATGGGGTAGACCTAGCTAAAGCTAAGCCAAAGTGAGTCTAGGCTCAAACTTTGAGTGGGCTGGAGTAGGGTCGGTAAGGTTAGATCTGGTTCAAGGACTTGGAATAGGTCTAAGTCAAGATGTAGTGGGTTATTGGACCGGTCTGAGCTAGGTCCTAAAAAACTCAATGACTTTGAAAACGAGAAAAACATGTTAGAGATAAAAAAAGGGATGTAGGTTACTTGAGGTAGACTCGATGACATTTTAAAGTCATGAATATAATCCCCACATTTTATTAAAATGAGAATACCACTTCTATTCAAAGGCATCAGCCAAACCAAGGTGCCTTGCCTTCAAATTTTCATTGTTTTCCCCAACTCTTGGCCACAAGAGAGAAATCAAGGCAGAAATCAGTGTTGTTAACATGGAAAATGTTGGCCCTCACTAACATGCTGCAGGGCAAATATGGCTTATATTCTTTTTCATTTTTCCGTTTTCTAAATCAATTTAAAATTTTTTAATCATTTTTAAATTCAGAAAGATAAAAATTTAGGGTGATACAAGCCAATATCCAGTACTCACCGCTACAAAGATAGAAATGATCATTAATTAGAAAACAACCATGAGATTTCCATTTGTGTTCCAAGAAAGTTTTGTGCTTCTCTCTTTTCAGGGATATATATATATATATGTTTGTCTTTTCTCATACAGACGTACGTGCATATGAAACCTAAGTAACATGAGTACAAGTACGGTTCAGGTACATATATGTGGGTACAGACGCAACAGCTTTAGAAAATATGGGTACAAGGGGTTGATAACGGATAGGTGTTGCTTTCTAAGAGAGAGGCATCGCTTAAATGGAATGGATGCTTAAGGCTACTCAATTTTTATAAGTCAATTTTCTGTAGCACTTATTTCTTTAAGATTTTGTTTTTCTATAACGAAATATGTTATGTTAGATATTTATGTAGGATCAGATCTTTCATGATATTAAAGTTCATGGTACCTAAACAAAGTTAGGGCAAATATGGCTTATATTCTTTTTCATTTTTCCGTTTTCTAAATCAATTTAAAATTTTTTAATCATTTTTAAATTCAGAAAGATGAAAATTTAGGGTGATACAAGCCAATATCCAGTACTCACCGATACAAAGATAGAAATGATCATTAATTAGAAAACAACCATGAGATTTCCATTTGTGTTCCAAGAAAGTTTTGTGCTTCTCTCTTTTCAGGGATATATATATGTTTGTCTTTTCTCATACACACGTACGTGCATATGGAACCTAAGTAACATGGGTACAAGTACGGTTCAGGTACATATATGTGGGTACAGACGCAACAGCTTTAGAAAATATGGGTACAAGAGGTTGATAACGGATAGGTGTTGCTTTCTAAGAGAGAAGCATCATTTAAATGGAATGGATGCTTAAGGCTACTCAATTTTTATAAGTCAATTTTCTGTAGCACTTATTTCTTTAAGATTTTGTTTTTCTATAACGAAATATGTTATGCTAGATATTTATGTAGGATCAGATCTTTCATGATATTTAAGTTCATGGTACTTAAACAAAGTTTTAGATTATTGTATGTCATAGGTAACACAGCTTCTTGAAAAATGAAATGCTATATTTACATTTTTCGGCAATAGAATCTTAGGAAACATGTAGATGCAATCTAGGGAAAATAAAAATCAGTCGGCCATCTCCATGGCCAAATGGTTATTTTGAAATTTTGTGTCATTAAAAAAATCACAAAATAAAATCTTGGGAAACATGTATTATCACTATCCCATCACCATGTCTATTGCCTTGGATAAATCTTCTGTCATGTTATCCATCTTGTAAGGTGATAACATATGTACTATATGTTATATATGTAACATATATAACACATAGTATATATATTACTATTTGTTATATATATAATATATAATATGTTATACATAATATGTATGTTATATATACATATAATATATATAAATATTATATGTATATATAATATATGTTACATATAATATACATATATATAGTAACACATATAATATTATACATAGCATATTTATAATATACGATTATAATATATGTGTTATAATATATGTTATATATACAAATATATTATAATATGTTATTCAATAAATGTTATATGTATACACAGTATATACATATGTGTATATAATACATATATTATTTATGTTATGTATGTTATTATTTTATATGTTATATATATTATAACACACATATAACATATGTTATATGTGTATATTAATATAACATATATATATATATATAAATATATATATATGTTTATAATATATATGTATATATATATGTGTTAATATGTGTATACACAACATATATAAATAAGTAAAAAATTGTAAAAAATCTATGTAAAAATATGCAAAAATAAGTAAAACTTTTGTTGCTGGCGTGGGCAACTGCCCATGCCAGCCTATATGAAGCTACGCTACTGCTTGGCTCAAGTTTGAGCTCGAGCTGGGCAAGCTTAGGCTCGACTCTGCACGTGTGCAGCCCTAGTTCCCTGCCCCATATGTAGATTAGATAAGGCTTCCTTCTACATGCGCTAACAGCCATATTAGTTTCCCCTAAATCTATTTGGGACACTGACTACCAACTTGAGCTTTACTAACAGGCATATTTGATTTATGTGCAATGGAAAGAAGCTCCCTCTCTCTCTCTCTCTCTTTCTCCCTTGTTAAGCCACTAGTCAAGGTTGAGGGTTTCAAAAAAAAAAAAAAAAAAAATCACCAAGGAGCTCACTCACCAGCTCTCTTGGGAGCTCCTGCCAACAGCTCCTTAATTGGATCTAAGGTTCAAACACAAAATTCAGCATGTGGCGGCAGATAAGGATGTCAATATATCAGGTTAGTATTCTTCTTTACAATGAATAAGATGGCCAAAGACCACCACAACAATAACTTTTACCATCAACCTTAATTTGAATTCCAAGTTGCGGATTGCTTGCTCGAAGTTTTTTGACATAAAAGGAGACAAAAAGTTCATTGGTAATATAAAAAGTTCAATGGTAGCTTGGGTGAATTTCTCACATGAACAGGTGTCTACTTCTCAAATCTTATATAAAATACGATAATTTAATATGTGTATAATTATTAAGTAATTAAATTAACACATAACTTTTTGCTAAAAAATTAAGCAGAATTATGCTATGATGAAACTAATAGTTTAATGGATCCTTAGGGGTGTGGCAAAGCTTGCATTTTTAAAGACAAATTCATAAAGGGTCATCATTGTTACCAACTTCCTAAAAATTTCTGCGTCTACAAGCGAGGACTTCCTTTCTATTTTAATTTCCTTAAGAGAGCATGATGGAGTGAACGTTGATTTATTTGAGGTCTTCAATAATTTGAGCCACTTTTTTTGAAAACTAATAGAAAATGAGTCTCTTGTACTTAATTTAATGATTTTTTTGCTCATGAAAGGTACGGCGTGAAAGATTTAAATCAATTTGTGATTACCAGTCTCACATTTCATCTATTTACAGAGAACCACCAAATGTTTTGATTGATGCTATATATGAACATGATGAGAGAAATTGGTGACCACTTTAATTAAGTATCAATCAAGGATCTACCTAAATAAAATTGTTTACCCCTTAAGATTGAACTTAACCAATAATTCGAATGTTCTTTGATATATTATATTTATGAACTCTTTAAATTTTGTACGAAAGGAAACTTGTATCGATCTTGTCCAACGTTACCTAAATAGTAACGTCCTTCTTTCGGTGGGCACCATCGGGGCTTTTTCGTCATCATGAAAAGGCTGGTCGTGCTGCTGAAGTGCGCTAAGTGTTTTTTCTTTCCAAGTGCGTTCTGTTCCATTTCTCTTCTCTTCTTATTCTTTTTTTCGATCTTACCAACAGAAACTTCCTCTCTCTCTGTGCGTCTCTATGTCACTCTGCGGGCTGTCCTCCGGAACTGAGTGAGCTCTCCACGCCGACTAGTGAGTAGGCTCCGCCAAACCAGACAGTCATTTCGTCTCTCCGTCACTATACGGGACGTCCTTCGGAAGTGAGTGTGCTTTCCACGACGAGTAGCCAGTAGGATCCGCCAGCCAAGACGGTCATCTCGTCTCTCCATCACTCTGCAGGCCCTCCTCCGGAACTGAGTGTGCTCTCCACACCGAGTAGCCAGTAGGCTCTACCAACCCAGATGGACATCTCTTCACTCCGTCACTCTGCGGGCCCTCCTCGGGAACTGAGTGTGCTCTCCACGCCGAGTAGCCAGTAGGCTCCGCCAGCCCAGAAAGTCATCTCGTCTCTCCGAAACTCTGTGGGCCCTCCTCCGTAACTAAGTGTGCTCTCGAAGCCGAGTAGCCAGTAGGCTACGCCAGCCCAGACGGTCATCTCATATCTCTGTCACTCTACGGGCCGCCCTCCAGAACTGAGTGTTGTCTACACGCCGAGTAGCTAGTAGGCTCCGCCAGCCTAGACGGTCATCTCGTATCTCTGTCACTCTTCGGACCGCCCTCCGAAACTGAGTATGCTCTCCGCGCCGAGTATCCAGTAGGCTCCTCCAGCCCAGACGGTCAACTCATCTCTCCGTCAGCCCTCCTCCGGAACTGAGTGTGCTCTACATGCTGAATAGCCAGTAGGCTTCGCCAGCCCAGACCTTCATCTCGTCTCTTCGTCACTCTTCGGGCCGTCATTCGTAACTGAGTGTGATCTTCACTCCGAGTAGCCAGTAGGCTCCGCTAACCCAGACGGTCATCTCGTCTCTCCGTCACTCTACAGGCCGTCCTCCAAAACTAAGTGTGCTCTCCACGCCAGGTAGCCAGTAGGCTCTGCCAGCCCAGACGATCATCTCGTCTCTCCGTTACTCTGTAGGCCGTCCTCCGAAACTGAGTGTGCTCTCCACGCCGAGTAGCCAGTAGGCTCAGCCAGCCCAGATGGTCTTCTCATCTCTCCAACACTCTGCGGGCCGTCCTCCGGAACTGAGTGTGCTCTTCACGCCGAATAGGCAGTTGCCCATACGGTCATCTTTTTTTTTGTATTTGTAAGTTTTCTTTTACTTTTTGTTGCCTTTTTTTTTGCAAGTGGTGTGTTTCATTTTTCATCTTTTTTCTTATGGTTGTTATTCTAATTATTTGGTTTGTATATTGTTTTTTTCTTATGCATTGTTTTTCTTTCCTTTTTCTTTCATGTTGCAAGAATCATTTCCTTTTACGTTCCAGGATACAAGAACAGGAAACCACGTTGTAGGACATCGGTTCAGGTGAACCCGCCATATATTTGTTCTGAAGTGACTCCATTTCTCTTGCTGCACTATCCCACTGAATGAACATTGCAGTGTGCACCTTATAAATGTTGTTCTTCTTGTTTCTGTTTTTCTTGTTTTTCTTTTTCTACCATTTTTGCAGATAGCTGGTTTTATATTTCTCTGTGTTCTATTTTTATTTATTTTTTTATGCTGCACTGACCCTTTTCTCTCTTGTTTTTGTGCTCCTTTTCTTTCACACTGTGGCTTTGGCAAACCATTGTTGTAAAGTGTCATTTTCAGGTATAACTGACGACCTTGTTCTCCTTTTCTTCTTCTGTTGGGTTTTACTTTTTTTTTATGTTTGTTTTTCATAGACTCTGTGGATTATGTTTCTTGGATTCAAGCTTTTAAGAAAGTTAACATATGTGGATCCAAAACGATACATTCAGAAAATGTCATGTTGCTAGAAATTAGTGCATTTTGTTTAGCATGTAATTAAAAAATGGCAAATGAAAAGTGTAGACTGGTTGTTTGTTGTAGACATTAAATGGATTTTAAAGAGATGCAAGGACTAAAGAGACATTTGATTTGATAGTGAATCTGTTACTCTTGTATTTAAGTTTCTTATACTTTAGTTTTGGATTTTATATCTATCTTTTTTGTTTCCATGTATCTTTTTAAGATGTTGATTTTTTTTGTGCTTAAATAATCTAATGAAATGGCACTCAAAGTGAGACTCAAGTTGAAAAATATGGCTATGTATTCTTTCAAGTTATTTGTTCATTTTCTTTCTATATTCTTCGTCATCTTTTACCAACAATTTTTTTTTCTTAATGCATGTCTCTTGGCAGGCTTGAACTGAATTGCTAGAAGAACAAGAACCCAAATCTCCCTTCCTCCTGTAGGAGTTCTTCCACATTTCCTTTTTCTGTATAAAAGGTGGTCTAAGCTTCAGGTTTAAGATTTTTCCTTTTCTTTTTTTTGGGTCTTTTTAGGTTGTGGATTGTTCAAGAAGGGAGCATGCAAGAGTTCCTCATTGCTCAAGTAGTTGAAAAGGCAAGAGAACCAAAGAAGTCATTCTCTTGATCGAAGAGGAGGAGGGCAGTGATCATGCAGAGAAGCTGAAGACAAGAAACATGAGTTCGAATGTGCAGAAAGGTAAGACAGCGAAGGATGACAATGATGTTGAAATGAGAAAGTTTGGAAGGAAAAAAAGATGTTCAACATGGAAAGGGAATGAACCATTAGACGCATCTTCTAGGGTTTCTCGAAGGTTATGGAGGACAAAAATGAAATGCAAGAAGCTACGGATCACAATTTGCTCCTATATCAGAGCAATTGAGCTCATGAGCAGTAGGGATGATAATGAGGATTCAAATTGGCCTTTGAGAAGCTACCAAGAAGGAATGCACTCGAACGTCATGAAAGTAAGAGAAAAAGTATTTGTTGATCTAGTCAGCAGTGAGGATGATGATACGAAGGGAGGAGAAAAAGTATTTGTTGATTTGTCAGCAATGAGGATGATGATAACAGTAAGCAGTTCAAGACAAAAGAACAAGAAGAATAAGAAGATACTGACAATGATGACGATGGTGATGACTATATTGGTTATGATGACCAGTCTGATTCATATGATGATGAATGATGATTATGATAATCAGTATAATTATGAAGATGACGATGAAGAAGAAGGTGGAGGCTTTGATGTTGGTGCTGGACTAGGTGGTGGACGGTTTGGTGGTGGTGGCGAACTTGGTGGCCTTGGCGGTGGCTTTGGTGACGGAGCTGGTGTTGGAGGTGGGCTAGGTGGAGGTGGCGGTCGTGGTTTTCGTGGAGGCGGTGGGCTCAGTGGCTTAGGCGATTGATTTGGTGTTGATGCTGGTGGCGGCGGGCTTCCTTGAACGTCAAGTCAAACGACTTTTACACTTCCATCGTACGTGTTTTGAGTCTGATTGCTCTTGTGTAAATGTGTGTTTGGTATGAAGTTGGAAATATAATATCAAACGTATTAATTTCGAGTCATGAAGTCCTTCCTATTATTGATTAAATGAAAATTTGTCTTTGCAATTTCATATGAGGAATTCGGTAATATGGAATATTTGTATGCTTATTATTTTCCAGGTTTCTCTTGTATGATCTTGAATTGATTTGGCGTGGAAGTGCTACCTTTTCTCCTTGTAAAAGCTACTTCTTATGAAAGGGGTTTATTTCCCTCACACTATAAGGTGTTGTTAACCAATAATTCCAATGTTCTTTGATATATTATATTTTCGAACTCTGTAAATTTTGTACGGAAGGAAACCAGTAACGGTCTAGTCCAATGTTACCTAAATCGTAATGTCATTCATTCGGTGCGCTCCATTGGGGCTTTTTCTTCTCTTCGATCTTACCAGCAGAAACTCTCTCTCTCTCTCTCTCTCTCTCTGTGTGCGTCTCTTCGTCACTCTATGGGCTGTCCTCCGGGACTGACTGTGCTCTCCACGCCAAGTAGCCGGTAGGCTCCGCCAGTTTAAACGGTCATCCCGTCTCTTCGTCACTCTGTGGGCCCTCCTCCGGAACTAAGTGTGTTCTCCACGCCGAGTAATCAGTAGGCTCCGCCAACCCAGACGGTCAACCCATCTCTTTGTCACTCTGCGGGCCATCCTTCGGACATGTACTCTCCACGCCGAGTAGCCAGTAGGCTCTGCCAGCCCAGACAGTGGCTGCAGACCGTCGTCCAGAACTGAGTGTGCTCTCCATGCCGAGTAGCCGTAGGCTCTGCCAGCCCTGACGGTCATCCCGTCTCTCTGTCACTCTATGGGACCTCCTCCCGAATTGAGTGTGCTCTCCACGCCGAGTAGCCGGTAGGCTTTGACTGCCCAGATGGTTATCCCATCTCCCTGTCACTTTGTGGGCCCTCCTATGGAACTGAGTGTGCTCTCTACGCCGAGTGGCTTGTAGGCTCCGCCAGCCCAAACGGACATCCCGTCTCCCCGTCACTCAGCTGGCCCTCCTCTGGAACTGAGTTAGCTGGTAGGATCTACCAGCCCAGACATTCATCCCGTCTCCTCGTCACTCTCTAGGCCCTCCTCTGGAACTGAGTGTGCTCTCCATGTCGAGTAGCCGGTAGGCTCCGCCAGCCTAGACGACCATCTCGTCTCCATGTCACTTTGTGGGCCCTCCTCCGGAACTGAGTGTGCTCTCCACGCCGAGCAGCCGGTAGGCTCCGCCACCCTAGACGGTCATCTCGTCTCTCTGTCACACTACTGGCCATCCTCTGGAACTAAGTGTGCTATTCACGCCGAGTAGCCAGTAGCCCAGACGGTCGTGTTTTTTTGTGTGTTTATAGCTAGGAAAAAGGGGTGTTAAAGTTCATGAAAAGGGAAGGAGCCATCAGACGCATCTTTCAGGGTTTCTCGAAGGTTATGGAGGACAAAAATGAAATGCAGGATGCTAGGGATCACAATTTGCTCATCTATTAGTGGAAAAGATGAGAAGAATGGAGCTATTAAGCTCATAAGTAGTGGGGATGATAATGATGATTCAACTTTGCCTTTGAGAAGCTACCAAGAAGGAATGTACTCGAACATCATGAAAGTAGGAGAAAAGGTATTTGTTGATCTAGTCAGCAGAATGATGATATGCAATGATGACAAAAAGTATTTGTTGATTAGTCAGCAATGAGGATGATAATAACACTAAACAGTTGAAGACAAAAGACCAAAATGAAGAAGAAGAAAAAAAAAGAATGAGAAAAAGATGGAAGATACTAATGATATTGAGGATGATGATGACTCTAATGTAGACCTTGACTGGTATAATTGTGAAGAAGAAGAAGAAGATATTGACGAGGATGACGATGGCGATGACTATATTGGTTATGTTGACCTGTATGATTCAGATGATGATGACTATAGTGTTTATGATGGTTTTGATGATTGCTATCATTATGAAGATGACGATGAAGAAGAAGGTGGAGGCTTTGGTGGTGCTGGACTAGGTGGTGGACAGTTCTGCGGTGGTGGCAAACTTGGTGCCCTTGGCGGTGGCTTTGGTGGCGGAACTGGAGTAGGAGGTGGGCTGGGTGAAGGTGGCAGTCATGGTTTTCGTAGAGACAGTGGGCTCGGTGGCCTAGGCGGTGGATTTGGTGGTGGTGCTGGTGGAAGACTTGGCGGCAGGCTTCTTTGAACGTCAAGATAGACGACTTTTACACTTCCATTGTACGTGTTTTGAGTCTGATTGCTCTTGTGTGAATGTGTGTTTGGTATGAAGTTGGAAATATAATATCAAATGTATTAATTTCGAGTCATGAAGCCCTTCCCGTTATTGATTAACTGAAAATTTGTCTTTGCAATTTCATGTGAGGAATTCATTAATATGGAATATTTGTGTGCCTTTTATTTCTAGGTTTCTCTTGTATAATCTTGATTTGGTTTGTTGTTGAGGCACTACCTTTTCTCTTTATAAAAGCTACTGTTTATGAAAGAAGTTTCTTTCCCCTAGCACTGTAAGGTGATCTTAACCAATAATTTCAATGTTCTTTGATATATTATATTTTCGAAATCTTTAAATTATGTACGGAAGGAAACCTGTAATGGTCTAGTCCAACGTTACGTAAATAGTAACGTTCTTCATTCGGCACGCTCCATCGGGGTTTTTCGTCATCATGAAAAAGGCTAGCAGTGCTGCCGAAGCGCGCTACATGCTTTTTCTTCGCATGTGTGTCTTGTACCGTTTCTCTTCTCTTCTTTTTTTCTTCTATCTTACCAGCAGAAACTCTCTCTTCCGCTCTCTCCCTCTCTCTCTATGTGTGAGTCTCTTCGTCACTCTATGGGCCGTCTTTCGGAACTGAGTGCGCTCCCCACGCAGAGTAGCCAGTAGGCTCCACCTGCCCAAACGGTCATTTCATCTCTTCGTCACTCTGCGGGCCATCCTTCAGAACTGAGTGTGCTCTCCACGCCGAGTAGCCAGTAGTCTCTGCCAGCCCAAATGGTGACTGCAGACCGTCGTCTAGAACTGAGTGTGCTCTTCACGCCGAGTACCCAGTAGGCTTCGCCAGCCAAGATGATCATCTCGTCCCTCCGTCACTCAGCGGGTCCTCCTCCGAAACTAAGTGTGCTCTACATCGAGTAGCCAGTAGGCTCCACCAACCCAGACGGTCATCCCGTCTCTCCGTCACTCAGCGGACCCTCCTCCAAAACTAAGTGTGCTCTCCACGCCGAGTAGCCAGTAGGCTCTGCCAACCCAGATGGTCATCCCATGAGCTGGCCGAAAAGGATAAAATTTGCAGGACATTGCGTGGATGGATGTGGACTAGAATATTATGTGCTACCCACTTCACTACAATGTGTGCAGAGCTCCTTTCAGTTGAAGACTTGCAGGCCAACCAAACTCCTGCAATATGGGATGACCTTGAAGGGTCTCTCTAATGAAATAGGTGGATAGGTTGTAGGTATAAAATTTCACATAAAAACATGAATGTACTTTAGATAGTACCTCACCACTTACTTTTTCTTTATAGAATGTAAAGCCTATTCATGACTGATAACCCTTTATGAAGGAAAAGAGTAAGTGGTGAGCGTGGTGGATACTATTTCATTTTCCTGAGTTACATGATATATTGCAGTTTCACTTATGGTTTGCTTTTTTCTTTTCATTACGTTAAGGAGATACATAATATGTATGTATGTATGTATTAGATAGAAACTTGATGTTTCTATTTTAAGAGGGAGAAGTAGGGTCATCATTGTTCGACGGTTGATGACTTCGCTGGTGAAAGCTACATCAATCAGCCAGAGAAAGATAGAAAAGTGGACCTCCTTACGCAAGTCTTGGCCTCTATTTGGTGTGCCTATCCATGTGGATATGAGGAAGGATGACTGAAAACATAAGATGACAGCAGATGCAAACTGGGATGACCCACAAATAACTGACTAAGAGGAAGAGGATGAGACACTAGGTTGAAGATGACACAGGAAATGTAAGAGGAGAAAAGACAGCAAAGGAAACTCTCTCTCTCTCTCTCTCTCTCTCTCTCTCCCCTGTTAAACCATTAGTCATGGTTGAGGGTTTCAAATTAAAAAAAAACATCAAGGTGCTTACTCACCAGCTCTGTTGGGAGCTCCTGCCAACAGCTCCTTAATTGGATCTAAGGTTCAAACACAAAATTCAGCATGTGGCGGCAGATAGGGATCTCAATAGATTAGGTTAGAATTTGATATATTCTGAATCATATCTAAGTTTTTGGATATTCACATGTTTAGATTAAAAAATGAATAAAGAATCTAGTCTGGATCTTATTTTTACATTTATATCTGAATTTGAATCTTAATTTTTTAACCAAATCTAGTATATGTTCAAAACTCAAAAAGCATAGATAATTATTTAAAACTAAATTCGATCTATGTATATCTGAATTGAGATGAAACCCGATGTCATTTTTTAAATTAAATATATTAATTTTTTTCATATCTGAATTTTTCAAAATGGTTTAGTGGGTATCCAACTTAAATCAGATATATGGACATCCCTACTTGCATATCATCAATATGGAATCATTATGATATCTAGGGCATGAGGATCAGATTTGGATCTGACATATGAGGCTATCACACGATCAACAAGATTTAAAAATCTTAACTTCTTATCTTCTCAATTTTACAACCTAGTCCTTGCAATTGATTCTTGAATGAGCAAGATCTAGACAGTCGCAAAATATTTATTTGCCCATTTTTTTGTTGGTATGTTTTTAATTTAAAAAGAAAACAAGCTTCGGATCCTTCAAATAAAAATATGCTAGATTGATTTGGGTTCCGATTTTCTGATCCTTTTTGGAAGACGGTCCACTCAAAAAGGATTTTGGCAATACAAACGTTCTCATTATTAATATTAACTAGCCGCCATATCTGGAACCGCTTATCTATTTAATACAACGTTGAGAAATAAAATGTGAAATAATTAGATTAAGACATCAGGTCCATTCCGTGTTAATATCGTCAGGATTGAACTAATTGTTATCGCAATCAACAAGTTACCTTTGGCTTAATTTCTTTTACGTTATTTATCTAAACTATTATATTTTTTTCTATAACTTTTTTTTTTTACCGCCCAAATCGTATGCTAAAGGTTATTAAGCCATGCAAGATGTTAATGGTGATTGATTCAATTCATCATTTTGTATTTTTTTAATGGGATTTTTCAAAAAATTGTTGAGACCGATAAAATCGTCCCATTCAATTTGGCATGATCTAGACTGCAGTTTTTCTTGATATATTTATTTTTCTTTTTAAGAGAAGATCAAATCTAAAAAAAGCCGAGTAATGTATGATTCGCTTTTAGTGTCGGGCTTCCTTGCCTACTTAACGTTTTAGCTAAAGAAAGAAATTTACTGTTTATTGTCGCTAAGACCCTTTGAATATGGACCGTCTTACCGCCACGAGCAGTGTTTACTGTTGGTAAAGAACCCGCACAAGGTGGTGGTAGATGCATTGCCAATATAATTATGAAATGAAGGAGAACTTTGATGGGTAACGCGTCAAGGCGCGTGGGACCCAGCTGACTCGCGAGAGGGGGAGCTGGCTGAGGTGGCGAGGAAGGGATTCACGAGATGAGGACAGCTGGCAAGATGGAGGGTGGAGGCGAGAATGGGATTTAAGGTTGACTCGGATGGGAATTGCGAGAGGAAAAGAGCTAGCGGCGGCTGCGGGTGTTTCCTAAAAAATTGGAGGCTCGAGATCCTAGAGTGATCTCGAGCAGGGACAAGTGGAGGCAGGTGGTGGCACGAGGTAAGGACCGGATCTAGGATGTTGACACGTGGGCAAGATCAACGGAGGGGATGCAGGGTCGAGGACTTACCCGGATAGCACGAGCGATCAAGGTGGAATGCTCTCGCACGCCGGCAGTGGGGTCGGGGTTCCTCGTTCACATTGACAACCTTACCCTTACCAAGTTTGAAGGAAAACACAGGAAAGGCGGGGCAAAGTGGTCCTTTCTCACTGGATTCAATAGCAGCCACCGAAGCAAGCAGCGGTGACCGGAATCCAATGATCTTCCGGCCGTTTACCGGAATTCAGCTCTAACCGTTAGAATTCGCCAAGATTGAGTTATTTTGAAGAGCAGGAATTGGCGATTCTTCTAGGCTAGTTTTCAGTTCTTTTTCAAGGCCAGAAGGACTACTTTTTCTTATTTTTACTCTTCTGGACCGGGACCCTAAGATGAAGAAACTGAGATTGAACTTTCAGTCGCTCGGGCGTTTCTTCAATCTTAATGTCACAATACTTACTCGAAGTGAAGCGCTTGATGAAGCCGGTGTTTCAAGACGTGTAAGACTCGGATTCGATCAGGCCTCACCTTAGTTCTCTACCCCACTCTCGGGTATGCCGAGGGAGAGGCCAAGGGCAGGTGATCTCTAACCCAAACCAGGACAACACAACTCTTGCGACACCGAGAAGATCAAGACTTTACCTCTTTCGGCGTCTTGTTGAAACCGATGGAAAATCCCACGATTCCAACCTTCCCAATATCAAAATCAGCCTCTCAATCCCCTCGGGGTCAGGGAATATGCACTGATTTCGAATATACTAAATGCAATAATAGGGGTACTTACGTGAACGAAGGAGGGACCGCCGCCGGTGATGGAGATCCGCCTAGGTCGTCGCTGCCTTATGCCGGTGTCTCCGGACTTTGGCTCTTCAAGGACAGTTTTCGGAGATGTAGGAGGCGCCGTGGAGGTAGAGGGCGCGAGGGGGGAGAAGACGCCCAGCTCTCGGGTGAGCAAGGTGGGAGACGAGAGGGAGAAGAGAGAGACCTCGAGAGAGGAGAGAGAACGAAACTCGGAAAATGACTTGATTACTCAAAAATTGCTTACAATCTCGTAAATCCAAAAAACATATATACAAGAACGAAATGAGGCGGGTTGACAATTCCTAACCCGCTTCCTAATCTAATCCAAAACTTAGCGCGCCGAGCACACCCCGCTCGGCCTAGGTCTCTTATTCAAAACTCAATGTATACAAAAGAATGGCTAAGTGCTGGAATGAAGAACCAAAATCACTGAGTACTTAAAGAAAGATCGGCCTAGCGCCTTAGCTCAAATCAACACGAATCGTCCCTGAGCCTTGCGAGCCCAGGGCGGGGACCTCGTGTGGGTTGCCGCCCACACTTCGGTTCACGTGCATGGGCTAAGTCTGTTTGACTTAGCCAATTGCCTAGGATTCTAGGTCTTTAGAAACGGCTCAAGCGTCTAGGATATTAGGACTCACATTTGGGTCTGACTCGACTAACACGGTGAGCCCAACAGTTAGCTCAGAAACGCCTTGAGGCCTATCCAGTTTGAGCACCTCTTCCGACCTAGTTGCTCCTCCCACTCCTCCCGCTGCAACAGGAATTGGTGCTGCTTCAACCTCCTTGGTAGAGTCGACGTGCTCCATGGTCTGAGCTCATAACTCAGACGCCTTGCGCTTCAGCCGGCTGGGTCCGGCCTGCTCTGTCGGCCTTGGGTCTGGACCAAATGGTCGGTCCGTAACAGCTTCCTTGCCTACTTAACGTTTTATCTAAAGAAAGAAATTTACTGTTTATTGTCGCTAAGACCCTTTCAATATGGACCCGTCTTACCGCCACGAGCAGTGTTTACTGTCGGTAAAGAACCCGCACAAGGTGGTGGCAGATGCATTGCCAATATAATTATGAAATGAAGGAGAACTTTGAAATTTGAAGGTGAAGTAAAGATGGCAAGTGGTTGTAAAGAACTGTGGCATGTGGTTTCAGTTCAGATTTCAGTCTTTGCTGTTCTATAATTTGGATTATAAGTTGTGAACTTGGGTGCACCTACCAACATGTGAAACTTAGTGACATTTGTTAAAAAGGGCAGCCAATTGTGTAAGTTCAAGATGTTGAACCAAATTTCTAAATCGAATCAAATCTAAATCTCTCCTGCAGCTCATGCTAACAGTAAAATGATTAATAATTAAACATAAATATAAAAAATAATCAACTTTTTAAGTACTTTAACTAAGTATCAATCAAGGATCTACCTAAATAAAATTGTTTACCACTTAAGATTGAACTTAACCAATAATTGCAACATTCTTTGATATATTATATTTTTAAACTCTTTAAATTTTGTTTCATACATACATGACTGTCAAATCTGAGTCACTACGGGGGAACCTATACTTTTGGACGGTCAAGTCAGACAGTTAAATCATGATAGACGCTTAAATCTTCTAGTATGAGTTCTCACATTTTTTCATATTTTTCTTTTAATCATTCATCATCATCAAATGGGTTTTCATATTTTTCTTTTAATCATTCATCATCATCAAATGGGTGGCCCTTATTCAAGATATATATACATATATATAATGTGTGTGTATATATTGAATGTGCCATGAAAACAACAAGGATGACTGCACTAAAAATCCAAACACTGAACCAACGTTCATCCTTCACAATCCAATCAATCGGGAACGACGATCACACAAGTATTTCCCCTCTCAGTTTCTATAGTCACGACAGCCAAAATCTGAACCAAAGTAAGACATTTGTGTAACCCGAAATACATATAGACTCAGGCGGAACTATAAAAGTGTGCATGACGAGTTATATAACAAGCCAACTCCTGCCCGAATTTGAGAAGAGTTTGACACATGCCTTAGAACTAAGAATGATATAACTCATCTTTGTAAAATTGATCAACCGCCCAATTAATTGGGCTACTTCTGCTTAGGAGTCATATCATGCAATGTCGCCCTTGATTCAGCACTCAAAGTGTGTTTGATAAGAAAAATACTGTGTTACTGGTACACATGCTTCTGTAACACAAGGTTCACAAACTTCCATACTCTTGTTTCAGAAAATACAGAAAATATCGGACATAATTACACCATGTTATGTATGCCCAGCACCATATAGAAAGATGGTGTTCTCAAACGTTCCTCTAGCTAGTTGATTTTATACTTAGAACGACCTATTGTTATATAAAGAACACTAACTCAAATCTCAGAATCACAAGTAGGAGAGACAAACATCCAAGTAGTTCTCAGACATTTCAAGATTTTTTCATGAAACAAATGTTGGATGGTAGTTATCAACTTATTCTCAGCATGTTAATTTCTTATAGAGGTCATTATTATCATGTGTTTGAATCTAACGTAATTGGGATGTGTAGTATTGGAATCGCACATGAACTATTTAATCATCGACATTCACAGCTTCACTCAAAATAATTGAAAGAGCAATTGGATTGTTGATGGTTCGGTATACTAATATGTCAAGTAGAATATTCATTTGTAAAACAAGTTCAAATTGTATTAACGACATGTATATTACATAATTTGAATTCAGAATAAAATCTTAATGCTAAGCAATTTGATGTTGATGAGGGACCATCAAATGAGACAGCGCCATCTGCACCTTTCAAAGGTGAACGTGAAGTTGACAACTCAAATGTTCATTCTTTATCAGAATAGTAGGTTCGTCCCATGGGACTACTTAATGTATTATATGCGTAGTTTTGTACCATGAATGTTGATTTTATAGGCAAAAATTATTTCCATTACCAATGTATGAGTCTAATACATTGGTTCCGTAAGGCATCAAAGATGAAGCCTCATCGAAAGTATTACATTGTGTTTGAAGGCAGGTCAGGAGGAATTTAAGTGACTTGAGAGCAATGTTAGCCGCAAGTTTACCGTTATAAAGGTTCAGCATATTGGTTTTTCCCTACTTTCAAAGCAGCATATATGCATTTCAATTACTAATTAAACATAACAGGAAGGAAAAGAATAATGAGAAGAAGATCGAAGAGCATTGCCAGAAGAAGCTTCAAATGGAAAATAGTCCATTTTGTGTTTATGCTTGTGTGGTTGTTTGTCTGTCTTTTTTGGTCATCATATACTTAGTATGTACGCGATGAACAATATATTTACTAGACAGTAGTAGGACTGCTTGGACCCTTTTCTTTTTTTTCTTTTTTTTTACTATACTAATCACTTTGATGAACCATAGGAATGACGTTCACTTTGTTTGGATAGAACTATTTTCATTTTGTTGCCTTATATATATATATATAGGGATGTCAATGGTTTGGTTTCGGACCAGATATCAGACAAATCCGTTTTAAATAATTGTGAAATGGAAAAACATCTAAGATCAGATTGGGATTTGGATCGGTTTTGGTTTTAAGAATACTTATTCAATCAGATTCTGATACAGATTCAGATTGATAACATAACATTCAAATTTAAAAAAATATCTGGATCCCAATCATCCGAACCCGAATGTGAATAGCTTGAGTTTTGATACTTGAATCTAAAAAATAGTACATGATCCGTTGAGAAGTAATATCCTGACGTAAAAGCAGTAACCTTTAGTGACATGATAGGAATTGAACATAAAATATACACAAAGCCGTTTCCCCGACATAAACTGCGATATGAATTATTAAGTTTTTTATTATAATTTTATCCTTATACAGAATTTACTTTTTCTTTTTGGTTCATAAGAATTTTGTTCTTTTGGCCCTTAGTATCTATTGGTGAGCAAAAATATCTGCAAAGAAGATCATAAACATGAAAATTGCCCTTTATGATGAAATGCAAAAAAACCCTCTATAAGGACAAAAAAGGGAAAAACATTTATTTTCAAATGAGGAAAATATGCATGTTTTCTCTCACAAGCCAAACTCATCCTTGTGGTGTTTTAACCAAAAGCCAAAAATTTTGTTTTAAGGTTGTATTTCAATTAAAAATATCAAAATTTTATTTTATAAAAGAAGTAATTAGAACACTTAAACGACACGACATTGCCTGCCTAACACTTTTGAATCGTCCATGGAATCAGCTCGCTAGTTCAATTATGGTAATTTTAGAACGAGTTTGCCCTCGTCCCATCACTGGCACTTTACACCACACCAGGATGGAGCCAGAGGGATGGTTAGGGTGATGCCCAGAAACTCAAGTCGAGTCCGGGCCTGGCTCGCTGCTTGAAACCCGAGCTCAATCGGCTTGTTAAGGATAAAATAAATATATATATATATATTATTTTAAAAATAATATTAAATAATTTATCAGGCCGAATCGACCCCGTCGAGCAGACCTGGGCCGGGGGCCGGTGTTTTCGGGTCAGCTACCTATTAGGTATCTTGCCCGATGCCCCTAAGGATGGCAGGTGCCATGTCTCCGTCTCCCTTCCTAGTTCCCCGTAAAAACCTTAAAAATTATAAAATTACCTACCTTTAAAAAAATTATAAAATGCATTAGTTTGGCAAATGAATTAGTAAGTTCTCGACTCACTATACATCCCATATAATTATATTGAGAGAAGAGGCAGAGGCAGGTGTAGGCACTGGGCAGTTGCCATCCATTTTTTTCTTTTATTTTCTTTTTTCTTTATATTGACATTTTTGAACAATTTTTCTCATTTGCATGTTAGTGTCTCTAAAATTTTAAAAATTTATACCTCGTACCCTTAACCAGAAATTGTTGCTTGTGTGGAAACTGAAAGCACACATTCGTGAAGCCTTGCTTCATAACTAATGTCTTCTAACAAAGGAAGAGAGAAAAATTTTTGTAGAAAGCTTGTGTGCTTGAACTAAATACATACATATTTTGCTAAATTAAAACACGAGTACATGGGCTACATCTTGTGGTTTAACAGTGGGGAGGAGCGGTAGGAGCCTACCCCTTCATGGCAGGGGCACTCACAGCGTGCCTGCTCAACCATAACAAACAAGTGGACGGTGATGACTAAACTGAAATTTCTTAAATTATTGTCACGTTTTAGTCAAAAGGTGATCGTTTTTGACAAAATAAAAAAAAAAATCAAAAATCAAAAAATCAAAAGATAAGCTTTTGTAAGAATCAATAAAATAAGTCTTTGGAATTGGAATGGATGAAAATTTTACACTTAAATTTCATTTGCCATATATAAAAAGTTTGGAAAATAATATTTTGGCCCTTATCAAAAGTTAGAAACTTTACTTTTGTTCCCCTTATAAAAAGTTTCTGACTTCGCTCATAAGCTTACCTACAGTCGGACCTACACGTCATAAACAATGTGTTTCAAGTTTGATTCTTATGGGTGTTACATATTTTTCATTAATGAGGTAAAAGAGTCTGGTAGAACCTACACGGCATCCACAATATACTTTAAGTTTGATTTTTGCGGGTATTAGATATGGGTTCACATTAAAATATAAGAGACTGAAGGTGATGTCTTGTAGTTTAAAAGACAATTCCTTTTTTTTCCTTGCTCTCTCTCTTTCTTTTTTTCTCTCTCTCTCTCTCTCTCTCTCTCTCTCTATATATATATATATATATATATATATATAGCTGATGCACACATACAATTTCACCCATACACACAAAACTAAAGTGGATTTCTTTGGGAGTCCAGATGCCTCTGGCCACTGGCATGGGCTGCATGAGATGCATTGCATCATTCTGAGAGGCTAATATGTCTGAAAAATTAAATTTTAGTAATAAATTGTATTACTAAAAGCCTTTAATTATGAAAGCATTAGCAATGATGTATGTATGGAGAAGTGATAGTTTATAATACTTTGTAAGTACATCACTTATTGTTCTTATAAGCTAACTTTTCATCTTAAAAAATGTCATAACATAGCTCCAACATTTACCGTAACATCTTCTTCAATTTCCTCCAGAGCTACAGTTTTAAGAGGCCAGAGGGTTACAGTCGTTCCACGACAGGAGAAGGGCAGCGTCCTCGTGGTCGGACCGGAACAAGAAGCCATCCGGTGGAACCGGTGAACTACGCTTGCTTCTGGATAGCTGTGCGGGACAGATGGCTCGTAGTACTTGCTGCCCTCCCCCTTCCTCTGCTTTGATATCCGTGTGAACGGAGAATGGGCAGAAGGGAAGGCCGGTTAGTCGCGTTTCCCGGCCCGGATTCCGGCCACATTGGAATAATGAAGGGAGCGGGAGGGAAGACTCTACTACCGAAACCAGCAATCGCAAGGTTTTCGTTAGCTCTCTTAACCCATCTTACCATATGATTCCGCTTCTCCATCTCCCTTCCCGCATGTATTCGTCGACTGACGAATCAATCGGATCTTGGCTTGCTGTCCCGCCGACGAACCCTTTATGTTGCCGAAAATGAGAAAGCCAAAGCATAAAGGCACGCCCATGACGGTTTTGCTTCTGAGACCGATACATGGATGCGGATTCGGTGGGCTGTCGTAACGATGTTTTCTTCTTGCTTCGAACCCTTGTCGGCCTCCATCTGTTTTCCCCTTCCTTCGCCTCCGGTGTCCGGTGCGCCAGAGAGCGAGTCGTTTACTTAGGTTCGTTAACGACTGCGGAGGCGATATACGTCTTGTTCTAAAAAGGAAAAAGCTACATGCCTTAAAAGTTAAAACAGAGAGAAAAATCGGCTGCACCTGTGTGGTGGTGATGTTCCACATACCATATGCCCTCATCATACTTTGCAGTCCAAGAAATTCAAAATTTTTTGCCGTGGAAAGCATTAAGTTTGTAATATCATTTACGACGCAAGGGAAAGTTAAGATACATAAAAGCTTACTCCAATTCAAGAATGGTCAGTCAGGAGCTTTTGGAGACTACGCCCAGTTAGATGTGAACTTCAAATGCCCACAGTCCTACAAAATCTACTTGTTTACATATTAATTGACCCTATTGATATGCTGATTTTATAACCATCAATCATTTTCTTATTCTTATGTTGCGGCCTGCAGTCTTTTATCATAAAAATTTGCCTCCACCACTACACTGTATGTCCTGACCAATTCAATATCACATGTCGACCATATAGCAGTGAAATATATATATATATATATCAGCGATGGACCTCACATCACGCAGTCCAATTCAATCTGACCCCTTACGTCACACAACCATTTTTCACATCACGCAGTCCAATTCAATCTGACCCCTTACATCACACAACCATTTTTCATCATGCAAAATGGTGTGAGGGGACAGATGGGCTGAAAAAATCCAGTTGCAAATTGGATGATGTGAAAGGCCGGTTCGGCCAAAAATTAGCCTTTACAAAACTAAAGTTTTATTATGTCCAAACACACAAATCAATGTTTTAAAACTTATTAAAAGGAAATGATTTTTACAAAACCAAGTTCCCAAAAAAATAAATTTTTGAACGTGTTATCCAAAGGCAGCCTTGACTTCATTCCTAACATGAGAATACCTCTAGCTCTTTTCTGGTTACTTGTTAGTGATTGTCCCTTCATGTCAGGTCTTTGTCCCGAATCTTAAAAAGGAAAAGCCTGTGTTTTGAACTATAAACGAAACGGGGTCTGCAGGTGAAATTTCCTCTTGGTCTTAACTCGCTCCTCCCTCTCTACCGTTAGCCGCCACACATAAAACAGAGATTCTCTCTCCCCCCACCCCCCCAGAATGATGATTAGTCGCCATCTCTGCCCTTTCGGTTTGCCATGATAAGGTGTGATAAGAGAAACTTTTCAAGGGGAGGCCGAGGGGGAGGGCGGTGCTCCTTTTTTGTCCGCCACCACCTACAGCACTCTGCACCAACTTTATTGATTTATTCTCTTTTCTTGTTTCTCGTATCGTTTTCTGAGTGTCACCATTATCGTTGCTATTGGAACTTTTCAAATAACCCAGTACGGCCCTCTGGGCAGGGGACTGCCTCTTAGTATTGTCGTTGCATTTGCAACTATTCAAATACCCATTACAGCCTTCTGGCAGGGAACTGCTTTCCTGGTAAGTCTTTCTGTCTGTTCGTCTCTCTCTATCTCTCTCCTTATGAGACGTACATCGGTTCGGACTGGGTCAAGAAGAAAGCTTGTGTTTCCGATGCAAGCTTGCGGGAAGGTTAGGCCTTCCAACCTTTATTAATAATGGGCTGTACAAAAGAAACTGTACAATAAGCATAAAACCAATCTGCTCACCAGCTACAAAGCCTTTGATTAGTGACTTAGTGTCTGGACTCCAGCGTACTCAGCTTGGAAATCTTTTCCCTTCCCTTCCTTGTTAGTGCTATTGACAGCCGAAGAAGCTGTGCCTTGTAATTGTCCTAGTGTGTTTAAGTTATAAGTTCTTAGGTGCTTGAATACCTAGCTTACTTGAGAAGATGAGATTGAGGAAATATTCTTTTCTGCTTTCGATTTTCTATTTTACGTCGGTGGTGATCGTATCTTTTTAAGGAGCAAGGGGAAGAGGGGAACATGGTTTTAAATGATGTGGAGATCAAGGCTACTGAATTGAAAGGCATGAAATGTAGACTGATCATACTGTGCTGGATTTATGTTTAAAGTCTGCTGCTTATGTTAAGTATTTTCTAGTGCAATACTTGTTGCATGCCATCATATACCTTCTTGTCCTTGACTACTTTCAATATACTTCAATTTGCAAATTTCAAATTTTCTCTGATTGCTTGCAACCTTTTCAGATATATATAATGCAGTATACAACCTGTTTCTGTAGAAAATGATGCATGTACGCACACCCTTGTATGTATGTACTCAGACCAAGGCTGTGTCTATAACTTATTGTTATTGTAGTCCACGATGCTTGGAGAGGTGGGGTACTAAGAAACATAAATTTTATCATTCAACTGTTCCACTAGGATTCTCTTTTTGGATGATAATCCTGAATTTGGAGAAAGACTCACATATGATTAAATTAACTTGTGAAGTAATTTATGCTTTTGCTGTCACAGAAATTGGAACTGCCATTTTATGAAAAATTGATCTAGAAGGTGTGGAGATTAACAGGCAAAGAGTAAAACTAAAAGTTTATGTTTACTAAATTCAATAAGTTGTTCGGCAGATCTGAAATGCTTGATTGCCCTGATGACCTTTTGTTTCGAATCAAAATCTACCTTGTGTGTGAGAAATTGCTAGGATCCAACTTTTAATTTATTCGTTTATAAGTTACTGATCATGAAGGCCTAACCAAATTGAGCTTACTTACAGTGTGAAATATCTAATGTTACTATGTATTTCCACAATGCTTAATCATGAATCCATAATTCTGTAAAACTAATGGTTTACGTTTAAATAAATGCTCATGATGTAATCGAGCTTCAGGTTGATAGTCTTTTAATATTTGATTGTGCATGGCACAACGAAATGCTGATATAGTGACCACCAGTCATCATCAATTTTCTTTGTTGACATTGCTTGAATGATATTTCAGGTAGAAAAGTGTGTGGTTGATCTTCAGACATATGCAAGAATAGATATTTAAGGAATCAAAGAAGGTTGTTATTGTTCACCTGTCATAACTTTTTCCAATGGGAAGCTTCAATCTTATGACCCCTTCATCTGAAGTTCGATGCAGCAGCTCCAACACCTTGTTCCATGTCCAAGAAAAGTTACATTTACCAAGTTCTTCCTTGAAGTTTTATGGTTTTCATAATCAAAATTACTGTAAATTGTCAAGTATGGACACTGAAGCATCAAGGAAGCCTAAACATGTGACTTTTTGTCTTCAAGGAAAGTCTGATTTGGTGGAATCACCTCATCCAAAGGGAAAGATTGTTGTTGGGGAGAGATGTGTGCGGACTTTGTTGATTGATAATTATGATAGTTACACATACAATGTTTATCAAGAATTGGCTGTTATCAATGGAGGTATCCTTTTTCTTCTTTCTTGATGTTGATATCACTTATCTTTCTTAGCCATTTATTGTTCATCTCTTATTTTTAGCCTCATAACTGTGATAGATTTCACTGCAATCGCTTGATCTTCTATTGCCTGCTGTTGTGGACTTTCCTTTCTTCATGTAATTGCTAATATAAATGCAATTTTGGTGAACATCATAGAAAATTGGTAATGTAAAGTATATATCAAACACATTATAAGACTCAAACATCTACCTCCAGAAATGGGCAGTTGATGGAGGCAGATATATGTATCTCATGAATCCATGAAAAGTAAATCTTAAAATCACTAAGTCCTTTCATGTGTTCTGTGAAGAAATAAGACCTAATTGTGAACTGTTTATTTGACTTTGTTTATGATTTATGTGGATTATATATTAATGACACAAACATTTGAAATACAAAATATGTACCTGAATAGATGTTCTCAAGAATGCTTAGTTCTTGTCGTATGATATTTTGATTGGAGCCATTATTCATCTTGAAAATGAGCTGCTAAAAAGTATGACAAACTGAGCAAATCAAAAGGCCTTTCGTGGAGCATTGAGAACTTTAAAGCTTCAAGAATCAACAACTTTGAGCATGGGTAATATCCCCTTCTGTTAAAATAGTATTTAAGAGATTGAACAAATAGAAGGTTCAAATTCCTTTGAAGTTACAAGTGCCCAATGAGTTAATTGAATCTGGTGAAATGGGTGAATAATAACTTTCACTCTACATAGGTGCAATTACACATATATACAGACATGTGTGCATATATACATAGTTACATACGGGTGCAGACACGTATATGTATGTACTCATGAATTTGTGTAAGCATGCAAGCTAAGTCACACGGGCGCGCCAACTATGGTGGTGCACCTGCACCGATGCGGGTACTCCCCGACACGGCACCCGACTCGGCACACAACAAAATATGATAAGTTTTTCATTTTTTTTCCTTCTCCTATCTTTCCCTCTTCTTTTTTCCCTTCTCTCTCTCCCCCCTTATTTTATTTAATAAAACTTTGAATTTTGTATGAGATTAAGGTAACCTTGATAAGACAAAGTTTAAAAATATATACAAATAAATTTACTTATATAACAAATAACATATATATGTGTGATATATATATATATATATATATATATATATATATATATATATATATATGCTCTCGACACACTCGCACCCAATTTTTTTTGGAAGTTGCCACTTCCTGCACTGACACCCACACCGGCACCAGCACCCGCACCCATGTGACATAGCATGCAAGTGCATGTGTGCTTATGTGTTGCATGATACGTCTTTCATGCAAAGTGAGCATTTCTCAGTGGAATAGTGTTACAACTTACAAGATATTGATTTTTGTTACTTATATTTGGTTTAAGCATATTTTATGGTTTAGGTAAGGAATTGGTTAATTCTTCAGTTTTTCGCTTCCATCTCTTTCTTTTCTTTTCTTTTTTTTGTCAATCACTTTCAAGTTACAAGCATGTGCCGTTTTCTTCTTGTGTAGAATTCTCAGGTTAGGCATTTTACTGTTATTCTTTACTGCTGCTTAGCCAAATAAATAGCATTAAATTAATTTTATCTTTGTTTTCTTTTCAAATCACAGTTCCTCCAGTGGTGATTCACAATAATGAGTGGAATTGGGAGTATATTTGTCATCTTTTGTATGAAGAGAAAGCTTTTGACAATATTGTTTTGTCACCTGGCCCTGGAACTCCAACATCTCCATCAGACATAGGTAAATTGTCTTAGGCTCTTAGCCATGTAAGTCTGTGTAAATCGTGCAGAAGTCAGAACCCCATTAGCAATTTTTTAACAAAAATGAGAGGTATACTTTGTTATCTTGCTTATCGCTCATGATTTGTGAATGATGTGATCACACTTTGGTTATTTTACAGGCATATGCTTACGGATATTGAGGGAATGCAAGGATGTTCCTATCTTGGGTATTTGTCTTGGTCACCAGGTAGTCACTTGTCACACTTTATCATGTGAATTAAAGTGAGAAAAATATTGTATACTCTCAGTAAGAAAAACTATTCAAAGGATTAATCATATGTACTCAATCCAACTCAGATGTATTTAGCACGATTCATTTGTTAGGAGATCACTTTGATGGGGTGGATATGACGTATGAAAATGATTGTGCTTCATGGAACCCATTACATTATGAACCTTTAGGTTGCATGCGACTACCATGGACCTGAGATCCATGGTGATCTGAGATCACAACAGATCCCATTTCCATGGTTTTGAGGTCCAAACTCTCCCCATCAGACCTTAAATCCACAGTTTTTACTAGGTAGTGTGGAGTTGACATCCATGCTGCAGGGTTCCAGCTGAAATCTGCAGTTTGGTAAAACCTAAAACTGTAGATTTCGGTTATTGATGATCTCGGATCCCCTCAGACCTGAGATCCGTGGGAAATCAAACACAACCTTAATTTTTCAACTCATAGAATACCTATTTATTTGTTGCAATTAATAAGTAAAGAACATTTTTCAACAAAAAAAGCATATAAGTGATGTGTGAGGGACTTCATTTTGGCAATTTAGAAGAAAATCTGGGAGGGGAGAATTATTGACTAACATATGGACAGCTTCTATAACGATACTAACCCTAAACTCAATTATGATTGAGCACATAGTTGTTAGTTTCCAAAAGCAACATCAGTAATACCATCTTCAGTTAGGGTTATTAGATACAAAATCCAAATCCCATTACTTGTCATGTGTCCTTCGTTTTTTGTTTAGTGTTGTGAAACTGTTAACCATGAAGAATGATCAAAGATTCAAAAGTAGATGATACTATACTGTTTTCAGTAAATTTGGCAGTTGATATATGACTTTAGATCTTGGACAATTTCCTATTTTGACCAATGAAGAATATCTTGCAAAAATCTTCTTGATCGTCTGTGAAGCTCGGAGAGCAGCTTAAGCTGCTCTGTTTTGCATCAGTCAAGAATGGGATAAGGTGGGCTAAGGTTTAGGATATAGGGGGACAAAACTGTGGTGCAGTGTCATATGACATGAGAAAGCCTGTTAAAAAGGCTCTTGTATGGAAGATTGAGGGGTTCAAGGGCATGATAGTAGCTTTTTTCCTGCAACTTTGTCTCTTGATCCAAAATGCATCACTGAGGGCCTTGGCGGCATTGGCGCATGCAGCATTAGCAATGTTATTATGATGGTCCTTCTCTTTTCAATTACTTATTTACATTATTGAGTTAAACCATGATTTATACTTGTTAATTTTCTTGCTGGCAGTGTATAGTCATAAAAATTGATTTTTGTTAGTTCCATGCACAATGTCCTGTTAATGTGTGTGTGCATCTCTTTGTACTGTGATTATATTTTGTGACTGATGCATTTTTACATTATTTACTTGTCTAGGCATTGGGATATGCACATGGAGCTCAAATAGTTCATGCACCTAGTCCAATCCATGGTCGTCTAAGGTACTCTATGTTTGTGTCCAATGTTTGCTTGTATAGGTAATTAGGATCTATTGTGGCTGTACTGAGAAATAGTTTCACTGAAATGTGCTTAAAGCATTGGTATTTCTCCAGGGAACAGATGAAATGAAGCAGCCAACAGTATTAACCTTAAATTATGCAAGGTTCAAAGGAAAAATTCTAGTCAGAAAAGACTAAGCTAGAACACTTTAATCACATACTTGGATCACTCAAGATAGAATAGAACTTGTAGTATATCACAGACAAAACAGCACAACCGACATGCTTGGAATACTGTACAATGATGGGGCATATATATGTATACAAACATGAGAGTGAAGAGTCAAAAGAGAGGAAGTGAACTAGCTACTGGGGCCTCCAACAGCTAGTTTAGCAGCCAACAGAAAAATAGGAAAATAAATGTAAAGGAAGCACTGAATGTATATATTATGTATATATATACACATAGCTATACATATATAGACATATAGCATATATCATTTAACAAAAGCTTCATATGTTCATATTTGACTATTAGTAACAGCTTTATTTGCTTTCCTTTTCATAACTAAGCTTGCAATTTGGTCTTTTCTTGTAGTGAAATTGAGCATTGTGGTACGAAGTTATTTCATGGCATCCCATCTGGACAAGGTTCTGGTTTCAAGGTAAGTTACTTGTCGACAAAAATTTTTGGGAGAGAGATTAATAGAATAGCTTATAAACTATTTGAATAAAAATGAACACGCATTAGATTAGGCTCCATAATTTTTAGGATGAAACTATTTCTTGAATTTGCCTCAAAGAGATCAATTGGAGGTGTCTGTGAATTTTGAAATGTTGTATACTTAAAAATAACTTTTAGATTTCATATTTTATTAGTTCCCTGTATGTTCACATAAATGTCAGAATTGTATTTACTGAGGATTATTTATCTTAAAGATATTCCCAAACCTTTATTTTTTGAAAGTTGTGAGAACTTTCTCTTGCATTTTTGTGCCTGCCATTACTGCATGGATCTTTGTGCTCACAGAAGATACATAATAGGAAGCTTTGGTGTCTATTTAAAAGGTGGTTTTTCCAAAATGGCCTCCTGTAACAAGACTTTGAATATCTTCTACCATACAGCCCTATGCTGGACCTAAGTATTTCATGTTGGTGTCTAAGATGGTTTGTCCTTAAACTTAAAGGAGAAATTGTCATGCTTTGTACTCTTGTTTTTTCTTTTCCCTTCTTCCTCTGTGTCTTCTCTGACCCAACATCATAACGTTTCTGCACAGCATTTTGTTTCTTTCTTCGTATTGACGTAGATTGTGCATGACATTGTAACTTCTTAATGATATTCAATCACCTCTACAGGTTGTGCGATATCATTCACTTGTCATAGATGCAGTTTCCCTCCCTGTGGTACTTACACCAATTGCTTGGACATCTTCTACACGCACCTATTCATATCTTGAAACTGAAGAATGTAGAATAGGGTCTCATTTTGACGATATACCAACTGGTCATACAGATAATGGGCACAGCCGGTGCTTCCAGAGTGCTAAGGGGGTTGATGTGGACAAAGTCCTAATGGGTATAATGCATGCAACCAGGCCTCACTATGGTGTGCAGGTAACTTGTTTCATACTTCCTAATGCATTTTGACCCTTTCTAATAAATTTTCTGGAACTCTTGCAGCTGATCTTTCACTTGACTCACTTTTTTAATCCAGTTTCACCCAGAGAGTGTTGCAACTTGTTATGGGAGGCAAATACTTGAAAATTTTCGGAAGATCACATTGGACTACTGGTCTGACTTGTCCTCGATACATCAAGGAAAGGTTAGTGTGGGTGGTGACTTTGTTGCTTCTGCATTATTGATGCAAGTAGAATTAAGGTTAAAAGGAATCTTAATCTAACTGCACTCAATACTGAACTAAAACTATGATTGAACTAACTAAAACTCAAGCAAATGAGCAAGGAACAAGAAGAACAGAAGAAAACTAACAACATTTCATTTCTATCAACTTTTGACTGTCTTACAAAATGACCCAATGTCCCCTTTTATAGAGAAAGGGTTGGATTGTGGATCTAGATCCATTTACAAGTACTCAAAATCTAACTATATCCAATTACAAGATTTGGTTATGCTTCCATCTTGCATCAATTATTCTCCATCTATTCTTATTGGTTATATGACAACCGTATTCAAAACTGAGCTGAATGTCTGGTATATCAGATCCTAACCTGCCCTGCAGCTAACTTTTCACACCCAGAAAAGCTATGAACCAAGATGCTGGATTGTATCAAGTTTATAAGGTCCTAAAGACAAAACTGGCCTGAATGTCTGGTGTGGCAGATTATAACCTGTCCCATACCTGAGGACTTTATGAACCAAGATGCTAGATTTTATGGAAATATATATGTGCAACCCCCAGAAATTTTTCAATATGATTAATGTAGTACTATTTTCAGGATGCACTCACTTGCAGTGTTAAAAAATTTTTTTCTTTTAAAAGAACATGTGTCTTGTGTTGTACCTCAAGTCGTAGTGTTAAGTTTGGCTTTGATACCAACTGTAACTACTTAGGCCAAAACTGACTCGAGTGTCTTGTGTAGCAGCCCGCATAAGTCTGAAATGCAAGTCTAAAACAAGGGACCTCCATCAGGCAAGCAACTGAGTTTTGGGATGCTCTCTTTACCTCTTCGTACCATCTTTATTTAATGATTTACCTGACTTTTCCTTATATAGGGTGAAAGCTGTGAAGTTCTCATATGATCCCTTGACCTAGCTTAGCCTGCCTAAGATAAGACAAGGCTGACACGTACAAGCAACAAAGCAAGATACTTGCAAACAAAAATTGTAACAAATATGATCATCTTAAATATGCACTAGATCATTATTACCTGAATTTTCTTTATGCAGGTTGAAAACTGAAAACTGTGAAGTTCTCATATGGTCCCTTGACCTAGTTAGCCAAGTGCAGGACAGGACATGATGTCTTCTACTCTTCATTTAGATTTGTGTCTGTGGCTTGTCTAGGGAATAGCTGAGCCATTCCCTTGTGAAAAAGACTGAGCTAGATACTTGCGAACAAAAATTATGACAAATATGATATCTGAAGTATGCACAACATGACATGGCATGTTATAGATAAATATTTTGTGGTTACGAATGAGGTGATTATTAAATCTTTCACTATATATTCTTTTGGAATACATGATTAATGCACAATCACTTCAATCTCGATAACCCCATGGCCACACAATATGGTTAGAATCGTAGATGGAAGGAATTCAAGGATCTTAGTATTTTGACAGACATATTATATTTTAATTGGCCAAGAGTTCAACTTTGCTGTTTGCTATTACTTGTAGGTGGCTCATGTTTGTTCCAGTGATAGAGCACTTCTGGAAAAAAAATTTCGAGTCCTGAATGAACGTAGCAGCAGTTTTTCCGATATGCATCAAAGAGTTGTGAATGCACATAAAAATCTTACATTGAAATGGAGAAAGTTGGAAGCTTTTGCTAATCAAGTTGGTGGATCAGAGTCTATATTCTGTGAACTGTTCGGTAGTCAAAAGGCCAAGGACACCTTTTGGTTGGACAGCTCGTTCATGGACCAGGTACGAACAGCAAAAGTTTTTTTTCACTAATGTGTTCTGTAACTTCTGTTACTGTTATTTCAATTGAAGCCAGAGGCAGAAAATTTCTAAACTTTAAGATGCAAAGAAATTTGTCGCTGTGTTAACTATAAATGTGAGAAGGCGGTGTATTTTCCTCCCATTTTTCTTCAAATAACAGTTATTACTTTTTTCTTTTTTTTGTCCATAGTAAATGAAAATTTTAAGTTTATGGATTTCATTGATAAAAAATTCACACTCTGAATTTGCAAAAATTGTGCATTTGAATGTGTTTGATTGCCAAGCTTTATTTTGAATTGCTTGTTTAAGAAGGATCCATCTAATAATTTGGTTTGAGAATACTATCTGCAAACAGTGTATAAGACAAATGGCAGTGATATAAGCATGAATTCTGAAAGGAGAATAAAGAAAAAGAGTCCAATGTAAGAGATGCCATGAAAATAACTACTAGAAGGTGCATCCCATGTGGGTGGAAATGTTTTGGAGTATACAACAAGATGAGATTCTCATGAAAGTTAAGCCAGCTTCAGCTCATGTAGAGCTTATATCTTCACCTGAGCTGATCTTGGGCTTTGGCATATGCTTGCCAAGAACTTGATAGACTTGTCTAAGAAATACTGTGAAGCATATTTTATGCTTTATATTAAATGAATCATGGTGTGACTTTGATGTCAAATATTCAAATGTATGTAGTGGGATTTGCTGGAATTTTCCATATGTCCCATATGCTCCGAAACATGCATGTCATTACTTTGAAGATGCAATGCAAATTGTTTTGTTGTTGCTCATCATTCATCAATTATCACCAGCTGCTGACACCTGTGACATTCAGTTGACATTTTTGTTGTGGCTATTATTTTTAATGCTGAAACCAACATCCAGGCTTTGTTCTCCTCTGTTAGATGCTCAGGATTGACCAATTAACTGCAGAAGATTATTATTAAAATGAGCTGAGGACTCATCACTGTGTGTTGTGCTTGTGCTACTATTTTGTTATGAGATTCACCTCGACTAGGTTGGATAATGACTTTTTTTAAAGGTGATTAACTCCTTGAGAGGCAAGACAACATTTGAATTATTTGAATGTTACATCCTAGTGCCTTACCTCCTAAGCTATATTTCTGATTAGGAATACCCAACTTATCTTGCTGGCCTTCTACCTGTCTCTTTTCTACCTGCACTTTTGTTCTTCCTAAATTCAGAAAAAATGAAATAAAATTCATAAGTTGATGTCACATTTACTGATGCCTTTCCCGTTGGAGAACCTGCCATCCCCTGTAAAAGATGTTTGCAACAAGTGACAAGACATGCCCACTTCCACCTTAGCACAAGTGGAGTCATACAGACTTGATGGCAAGCCATGGTAGGTTGGCAAGCTTGGTGGTTGTTATCATGACATGCGATGGGGAAAGAATACTTTTGGCAGGATTAAAATGGTCTCCATACAACATTTAGTGCCAAACTAATTCAGTTTTAAATTTCTTCTTGCATAAATGACCTTCAATAAAGTTAAGCAACTAAGGGAAGCAATTTTTCAAAAACCACATCCAAACATGGGTTAGAATTTTTTATTCTCCACATGATAAAAGTGCAACTGGAATTTTAGCTGTGAGTTTCGGTGATAAATAACAATGATAAACAGACATGCTTTCTGGATATGTTGACATGGTAAAAAAAAAGCCTCTTTTTAATTTTCACCTGCTACAAAAAAAAAATTATAAATAACAACTATTTCATGTGTATGGGTCTTTGAATTATGCAGAGAAGGGCACGCTTCTCATTTATGGGTGGTGTTGGTGGTCAACTTTGGAAACGGTTCACATTTAGGCTATCAAAAAATGAGTACGTTTCTGACAGATTTTTTTTTTCAATTTTAGGAATAAAAATAGTTGTACTACTTCTAACGATTTGAAGTGCTAACGTTTCAGTGATGCCACTGCCCAAGGTAGTGGATACCTTTCATTTGAAGATGCTTATGGCTTGAGGGGAAGTACATTTTTGGAAAAGGGATTCCTTGATTTTCTTGAAAAGGTACAGTCCTTTTCCATTCTTAGTTCAACAAAGATTCTTTCACATAACTGATTGCAGATATTATACATGTTCAAGTACACATTCATAGTGCATGGTTGTTTTCCTATTATTTTTTTAAATGTTACTCATTGTAGATATGAATGGATCAAGACAATCAAGCTACTGGATCCAGTTTTCAGCTTGACATTTATATTCCTAGAGTTGTTTTTTTAATTTACAAGGAAAATTAAATAATTAATCTCTTATACATCTACACATACATATATACACAAGATCAATAACTTAATGAGCACTTTTTCTTGTCTAATTGTAATCTGTGCACTTTACGTATAGGTCAGGTTTGGCGAGGTCTTTCTTTTGCACTGATGCCTTTGCATTTGATTCTCTTCCACTACATTACAAGGAGATCTATTATTGGTTCATCATGGTTATTAGTTCTTTGTGAATCTGATTTTACCTTTCTCAGATGATGATACGTTAACACAAACATTTGCTTGACATGATTCTTTTTCTATCATTTGGCAACCCGATGAAAATTTTATTGGATATTGAAACTTTGTAACCCCCTCTCTCTCTTCTCTCTTAGGTAAACAATTACATGTGCTCATAGCCTCATACATGCTGTAGTTCTCTGTGCCAGGTTTCTTCTATATTGTAGATGACCATTTGACATGGCTACTGTGCTTTTAAATTATTCTTGCTTTTGTTGTGTAACAGTTTTTTTGAGATAAAATATTATGTTATCTGTATACTTTTTTTTCTGGTTTTGTGATGTTTCTATTAGGAACTCCTGTCCTTTCACCATCGAAAAGAAGAGTTTGAAGGTTTGCCTTTTGACTTTGTTGGAGGATACGTTGGTTTCTTAGGGTGAGCTCTCGCTTGATTTTTGTATGTTCTTTCTCCTTTTCTTGACTCGACTTTGAAACAAGATAATTTTATAAAAAAAAAAAACTTATAATCCAAAATATCTTGTTCACTTCTTTGTTATCATTGTAGGTTTATAAGCCACTAAATCATTGACTCATCACGCAGATATGGTATCAAGGAGGAATGTGGCATGTCTCCTAATTCTCACATTTCTGAAACCCCAGATGCGTGCTTCTTCTTTGTTGATCAATTTGTTGTTGTTGATCATACCAACCATGATGTCTACATACTATCTGTCTGCGATCATGCATCCACATCTAGCACTGGGAGGTCTGATCATGTCCGAAGTGAAAGATCATGGTTGGACGAGACAGAGGCAAAACTTCTTAATCTGAAAATGATGACAAATGAGAATGATAGAAAGACACAGTTTGTTCCATTAACATTGGCAGATTATGATGAGGCCTTTAGTATGGAAAAGTCAAGAAGTGAGTATCTGGAAGATGTTAAAAGATGCATGGCCTATATCAATGATGGTGAAAGCTATGAGTTGTGCTTAACAATGCAGATGAAGAAAAAGATAAAAAAATTGGATGCTCTTGGCCTATATTTATATTTGAGGGCAAAAAATCCAGCCCCATATGCTGCTTGGCTTCATTTCTCTGATGAAGACTTGTTTATCTGCTCTTCTTCCCCTGAAAGGTTCTTGCAGTTGGACCGGGATGGTGTTTTAGAAGCAAAGCCAATTAAGGGCACAATTGCTCGTGGATCATCAAGAGACAAAGACGATCATCAAAAATGGCTCCTGCAAAACAGGTGAGAAAAATGTACTTTACTGAGAATGTCTAAAGTTTATACTTTCAAAAAATTAGGAAAAAGAAAAAACAAACTTATGGTAATGAAATGGCTTAGTCACCAAATCTGGTGTCACAACTTGACGCACTATTAGCTGTCTGATCTTTTACTGGGCTTGAATTTTTATTGCATGACCATTTATAATATAATAAGGTTCTCTGTTTTCTTGACTTTTGTTGTGCTTTACTGTCTCTTTTGGTCATGGAGCTCATGGAGCTCCATATACTTACTAAGGTTACTTGGCTACGTCTGTATGATTTTTTAAGTTTGTTCTGTTTGTACAAACTTCTTTTGCTTTTCATAGGAAGTTTTTCTCTGTTCAGCTCCTGAATTTTCTCATTATTGGCAGTGAGAAGGACCAAGCAGAAAACTTAATGATCGTAGACCTATTGAGGAATGATCTGGGTCGAGTATGTGAACCAGGTTCAGTGCATGTGCCACGTCTCATGGAATTGGAGACATATGCCACTGTTCATACTTTGGTGAGTACAATCAGGGGAAAGAAAAGGAAAGATGTATCATCTGTTGCCTGTGTTAGAGCTGCCTTTCCAGGAGGTTCAATGACTGGTGCACCAAAGCGGCGATCTGTTGAGATCCTTGATTCTCTTGAGGATAGTAGCAGAGGTATTTACTCCGGCTGCATTGGGTTCTTCTCTTATAACCAGACATTTGATTTGAACATTGTGATTAGAACCATTGTTATCCACAAAAATGAAGCTTCAATAGGCGCTGGTGGGGCTATTGTGGCTCTGTCAAAACCAGTGGATGAGTATGAAGAGACCATGTTGAAGGCATCTGCATTAATGAAAGCCATGGTTGAGTATGAAAGCTTGTCCGAAGATTCCAGTTCCATTGTTTGAAGAAGCGTATGTTGTATTGGAACATTCTTTCTATTTCATTTAAAGATCAATTCATGTTCTGCTATTGTGCAGCTACATAATAAACGATTCTTCTGTATATATAGAATATTCAATAAACAGCAATGATCTTGTTTTATTACCATGATAGCGTAAGTGTGTTCCGCATTTGAGTTGGTAAGAACCACTCAATTGCAGGTATTAATCCCTTTATGCCGCCTGAAAACGCCTGAATCATTTAAAGCTGGAGGATCGCTTCAAGGATGGTTGCTCCATCTTCACGTCCGTTGACATTCAACTGAAAAGCCCTTCAAAATGCTAGCTGAAATCATACGTTGATTTATGTGTCGAGTTTATTTTGCGAATTTTGTGTCAGACATGGCTAAAATAAAGAAGATTGAGTTTTTTGTGTTTGGAGCGAATGGTAGAAGAAATGGATCCAAACCAAAATCAAAGAACCAAAACTGAATCAAGAGCATCCTACACCCTCAATCAAGTTTAACATGTGAGAATGCTCTTCTTTCCCCTGGCACTGTAAGGTGCTCTTAACCAGCCCATTTCTTTCCATTCCATTTTGTTTTTGCCATTTTTCTTGTTTCGCTTGTTGTTTTGCTGATTTTTGTACGTTTGCAGCGAGGACATGGGAAGAATCATCAGCGACGAGGGTGCTTGAAGCCAATGTTGGTGGATTCTCCGCCTTCTAGGTGTGGGATGAGCCTTAGCCGGCCATATTTCCTTATTTTAATGTATATTACTAACTCAGTTAAGGAGAAGAGGAGAAGATTGCTCCGGCAGCGCCCTACTTGCCGCCGGTCGTCTCCTCTATCTCACTGACGTTGACAAATTCTAAGATTTTCTAATTTCTACCGTAGATGTTGTGAGTTCCTCGAGCGTGCTGCAGATTAGGGTGTTGATTCTGTTTTCTTCAGATCAGGATAGGATCTTTACGGTGATTCTTCTCTTTTGTTTTCCGTCCGGCAGGCAAGTTCTACATTTTTTTTGTTTCGCTCGTTTTGTTGTTTTTAGTTATTTTAGTTCCCGCCCGCTGTAATTCCAGCGTGAGGGTAGGTATCTTTTCATAGTTCATACACGCTGTTCATGCATTGTCAGTGTTTCATCTCATCGCATTGGTCTTGCCAGAAGATTGAACAGAATCCGGCCAATCGCCATTGTTTCCGGTCTGGCATGGGTGCCTGCCATTGCCGTAGAAGTCGCGGATGCCATGGGACACATTAGGAATCAATTGGAACCACCAGGGACAATTTAGAAAATGCCATGATTTTCCATTTTGTTGGCATGGTGTTCGATACCGGCACCTAATTTCTAAAACCTACCTTATACTTAAGTTTCCATTTTAGGGCCTAACCTTTCTAATTTTCGTATCACACGCCTGACTTTTGGTAACAATTTCCAAAAGGTGGTCTCCACTTTGATAATGAGAAAACTGCAAACCCAGAATTCGAATTAGCGGAATCTGAATCCGCTGACTGAAATTGAATTGGAGGTGAACCAATTTAACTAAGCCAAATTGTGAAGATCTTTTAAATATTTGATATTTGTATTGTCAGCTATTTCGTATAATTATCGTCGTTTCATCAAAATATATTTTTATTATTTTTTGCCAAGTCACGACTAGTATATTAATAATATTCACACCCCTGACTACTTTATTTTTGTGGTGTTGTCTGATCTAATAAAATGTGAAGAAAACATATTGAATCAAATAAAAAAAATGTCAAATTGTACTTTAAGTATATTGTTACATACATTGGGATGAGGTTCTTTTCAAGATTAGAAACACATCCAATTTTAAGCAATCATGTGAAAATAATGTGGATGTGAACTAAGTTCGATTTAATCACCCTTTAGAAGGTACTTTCTTGTTGGAACTAAGAAGGTATAGAGTTCAGTCCAATTAAGGGTGAATCATGGTGACTGTATACAATGGGCAGTGGGTATGTCAGAGCATTTCTAAACTGTCTTTTGACGGGCCGAGTATCAGGTACCTGACACACAGGTACCCGGCCCGATACCCATGCTTAGATCCGTTTTCTCAATCGTAATGAATGTTTCCCTGTTATTTGGACCACTTTTCTGAGATATGGGTGTATGATGGCTCTCTCATATAATGTTTTCCTTATTGTTTTACTTGTTGGTAGGTTTATTTGAGGCGAACCATCATGCCAAATGTGGCTCACAAATGTTACCCTTTGCTTTTTTTTTTTTTTAATCTTCCCTATGACATATCATTTGATTGTTAATGACTATTGCTGGACCTCTGATCACTTGTTAAACAGTGAATGTAAGAACATTTTCTCCTTCTATACATCATCCACTATGTCTTGTTAAGAGGTTATGCAGACAAATTTTTGTGTGCTGCACTGTAAGGATTCACGCATGTTAAGTAGTTTTAGTTTTTATCTTCATTCATAAACATTATGAAAGTGTTATAATACCAACGATGTATACACTTGGTTGAATCTTATGGACTTTTGTTGCTCTGCCACATGCTAAGGCCACATTAAATTTTCATGAACTCATTAGGTTTGAACAAATTTTGAGGCTTCAATAGTTCTTTGATGGCTCTTCGTAGATTGTTCCACTATGTCTGGATCCGTAGTGTTTTGAGCCACCTTGTTTGTTGCGTGCACACACAAGTGTATTGCGTCCAATGGGCTGTCATCTAAAACTGCAAATATAAAAGAACAACAATATGAGATTGTCAAAAAATTATAAAGCTATCTAGATTAGATGCTTAAATCTTTAAAATATTTTGCATCTAACTGCATCTTGGATATTCAATTTAAGATACACAATTCATGGGGTAGATATATTAAAACCCATAGGTAAATGTGTGCTTCGCTTATTGTGTTCGAATAAGGATTCAAACGATAGCCTGAAGGGCATAGCGCGATTAGCTTGGTAAGGATACTTTTTTCTCGCACATGAAAGCCATACAATTGCACGGAATTGGAAGAGTTTCTAATCCGTCAAAGTGCACCAATAAGTAGCTTGCGTGTGGTCAGGTTATCACCTTCAGTCGATATGTCCGAGTGGTTAAGGAGACAGACTTGAAATCTGTTGGGCTTGCCCGCGCAGGTTCGAACCCTGCTGTCGACGCATCTTCCGTTGTCCTTTTTTCTCAACTGTTTCTCTCTATGCGTAACTTGGAGGAAGAGGCGGAAACATCTTTCCTCGACCAGTCAAAAGCACATTGTTAACAAATGTTCCGTAACTTTTTCTGCATTTCATGTCCTTCTAAAGGCTTTTAGCAGTCATATCTGCGGCTCTTCCAATCGTGCAATTGAGACACTCGAAAAACCTTTTAACTAATTGTTTTCTTCGCGGCCTTGGTGTTGAATGCGTGTTCAATTTAATTAAATACGTGCTTCAACAGTTAAATACAATTTAAGGTAGGGTTGCACAATAACTCGAGTCAGTTTGAGGAGATCGATTTTTTTTTTTTTTTTTATAAATGAGTCCGTTCACATTCAAATGTATGCTTAAAATGTTAAACTAGTTGAGTTTAAGCTCGATTTGACTCGACCACATAATGAATAATGAATTACAACGAGAAAATAATTAAATGAGTAGTAACTACACAAGCTAACCGAGTTAAGCAAGTTCAAAGAAATGAGAAATGCTTATGCATAAATGAGTTAAACGAGTCTATTTTGTATTGTCGAATTGAGCTTGAATTTTTGGAATCGAGTTGAGCACGAGCTGGCCCAAGTCGAGGTTGACTTGGCTCGTGTGCAGCCCTCTTATAGGAGATTGAAATAAACATACCACTTGATGTTGCTGGATGGTAAAAAAAAAGTTAAACTTAATTGTTATAAGAGTTTGCTAAAATCATCATTATGAACCAACATTAATGTCTATGAGACTAAAATTAGTTACGGTTTTAAATTTTTTAGCCATGTGACAGCAGATTATATGTTATAAACCTAACAAGAAAGCATGAAATGATTTCCTTGTTTAAATGAAAGACTCTCCACTATAAGGGAAAGATAAATTTTAAAAAAATATATTTATATATAATTATCAAAATGCCCTTGTTGTATAAGGTGGGGACATGTAGGTGTTTAACATGGAAAGTGCTCTCGTGCAACAGCGTCCGGTGGCTGATTTCAGTTTTCCTCTAAATATAGTATTATGAAAATATGTTCTCAAGTAACACAACGTTATTTTTACCAAATACTTTTTTATTGAAACATGGCCAACATTTATGCAAATAAATGTAAATTAAAAGTCAGGCAATCAAGTGAAACTCTCACCCAGCATGCTAAATCACGTTCTTTAATTTCTTATAGTCTTCTTGTCGTTTTTGTTTGTTGAGTGAATAAAAGTTTGTTTCAAGTCCTTTTTTAGTAGTTTATATGAGAAATGTGTGGCTGATTAAAATAAACCGAAAAAGGTAGTTAATTATAAAAGTACGGGAAAAATCTAGGACTTTAAGAAAATTTCCCCGCCGCCCTATCAATACGTGCAGCGCGATTAACCCGAACTGCCTCCGAGGTCCTTATTTTTCCCTCCAGATTCCCGCGGGCTTTTCGAAACGCTTCCACCTCTCCCTGCTTCTCCCGTCGGAGAATGGAGGCATCACCGCCGGACATATCTCCTGAGAGGTCTCCGACGGCGGCCCCGAGAATACATCGCTTGGAGGAATCCGTCATCAATAGGATCGCCGCTGGAGAGGTGATCCAACGCCCGGTGTCAGCCGTGAAGGAGCTCGTGGAGAATAGTCTCGACGCCGGATCGACGTCCATCAATGTTGTTGTCAAGGATGGTGGCCTGAAGCTCATCCAAGTTTCAGATAATGGACACGGTATTCGGGTAGGGAATTCTGGCTCTGACAATATCTTAGTGAGGAACTTGGTGTCATTCGTTCACCTATCCCCGCGTTTCATCCGAGGGTTTATGGATTGTTTATGTTATTTTATTTTATTTTTATGTATGGGAAATCATGTTGTAGACCTTCTTGGGACCCTTTCATTTATTACTATGATGATGATGATTATTTTATAGTTTGGCGTTGTTGTTACTTCAGAAAATCAGGTATAGAAAATTGCCCCTGAATATTTGATTACAATATGTTGACTGGATTGCATTAGGTTTTTGGTCGTTTATGCTTTTCAAGTTGTTGGTTGATGACATTGATGCAGTCACAAAATCTATCTGAATTTTCTCGCAATAGTTAATCTATAGGCTACAGATATATATGCTTTTCTCAGGACAAGCATCTGATGACTTTCCGAGAGACGCTTCAAGTCCATTCTCTTTTACAATGACCATCGCGCTGAAATTTATATTAAATTAGTTTATCCTGGGCACAAGGCACGCTAGACTGATTAGCAATTTATAAGAAAGCCAATGGAATTTTAAACATCTGATATAGAAGTCAGATTTTCTCGAACAGAAAGCGTAGTAACTGGTCCGTTTTCAAAGGATTTGATGTGACAGCCTATCTAAAGTGGGAACAGTGTCATATATAAGATTTCGAGATTAAGAAAATTCGATAGTCATATACACGTGTTATATTTACCTTATGTCCTGCTTCGTAGCCGAGCCTTTTCTGGGATGTGAACCGACGAGGAAGATTAGGATTGTCGGGCCCCGTCCTGGTGAATGCTTGGTTCAGTCTTTGACCGTATTGTTGCATTTGAGACCTTCAGTCTAAGCTGTCACTGGTTATGTATGCGTACAACTTGAGTAAAAACCATTACGAACTGATAGTGGTTACTGATTTAGATCAATTTGGAATTTGGATTGAGATGGACGTTCCATGTCCTAAAAGTTTCTGTAGAAATGAAAATACTTTACGATCCTTGACATCAGGGGGGGACATGCAGCTTGAGGTGCATCTCATGTCTTCTCTTTGTCTTCTTCTTTCCTAATTGCTGTAGTAGTCTATCCTGTCCAGATTTGCAAGTGACAATGCATTCATAGAAGCCAAGAAAATAGATTTGGGGACATCATTTTCATGTGAATTCTTGTTGACAGGATATTTGTGTTCAGGCTTTGAATTCACCATCTTTAGATTTGATTCCATGTGACTTTTAAATGGCCATAATTTTTCACAAAAAAATAAAACTATGCTGGCTAAGCTTAAAAAAACACGTGCTTGTAAACAAATGTCATGATCAGGTTTTGGGATTCCCAACCCTTGTGATTTCTTCTTCATCCATGGTCATTTCTTTTTTTAGATTTGAGTTTATATGTCTTAAGGACAAAATACAATGAGAGAGACTATGGCTGGAAAGCTAGCATGAGTTTTGTTCATGCAGCAACTGTGATTCCTACGCCTTCACTGACCCAGCCCATAGACACCCCAATCAAACAAGGGTAAGGCCAGGACAGGCCTAGTGGAAGGGTAATTGTTTTTTATAAGGGCTAGAACCATTTTTCTCGTGTTGTATTGGTCCAAAGAACTATCTTATGACCACAGTTCTATGATTACAATTCCTTACTGTTCTTGTTGAACTACCAAAGTCACATTATTGAGGCTAACAACATGATAATCTTTAGAGTTTAGGGAATACAGATAATTCATAATTATAACCATGTAAATATGAAATGACAGCAACAAAATACTGATCCTTCGGCTTTCTTTGCAGGGTCCCTTTCCCTTGCTTGAATCCATAGGCTTACTCTTTTGGCACCACATGAACCAAAGGTTGCACCAACTATCCTTTATGGGAACCTGATACGAATAAACCTATAGATTTGTTCATATGTTACGATCCATCCCAATAAAAGGTGATATCTATGTCACATAGGTACTGGTCCGGGTGCATATCACTTTCAAAAAATTTGGGTACACACACACACACACACACTCATAGAAAACAGTAATAAGATTTTAAACAAATAAAACAATATAGAAAGTTCTATTAAAGAAAATTAAGTCGCTGGAAAATTGCCAGTAGATGGAAAAACTTACTGAATAGGTGGAGGTAGATCATAGAGGACATGAACAACCCTTTAGTTTCTGTCTAGGGCTCTTCAATTCCATCATATATACACGATTGCTAAAAAACTTAAATGGACAAAAATGGACTTAGTCAACTTTGACTGAGTCCAAAAAAGGACGGATACAGTTATGAGTGTTTTGACTACACCCGACTCAGGTTTGACCGTGTCCGTCCATGTCCATGGGCGTGCCCATGCCAACATGGGTACCTGACCCAAATAAAGGTACCCTCGTGACATAGGGTGGTATGATCATAGTTGGTACCACATTCAATAACTACGCAATAAAACTTCTCTAGTACCAATCTGTTTTTTACTTTTTTAAGTTTATAGTTCTATTTTATTAGTATATATGATTGACAATTTGACACTGTCATGGAGGTGGAAGATTTTTACTGTCAATAATAGAGGTAACCATACCTCAAAGAGTAGACTGTAGGTGCCATATCTTAGGAGGTTCAAAGTCATTTTGCAGAATTACATGGTTAAATATGTGGACCAACATGGTGTCAGGCAACATCATACTGATGGAATGGGGATGAAGTCTTGCAGCACATCCTGTGGGTTCTTCAATATGTATGATTTACCCAGTCATTTTATGCTTTATGTATGATATGCATGTGGGGGATGGGACTTATTGTTTCATGACCTCCGACGGCCTGAGGATAAATGGATGGTGAATGGATTGTTTTCTGAATCACAAGAAAGATGATTAAGAGATCAAACAAGGAAGCGAGGTACTGAAGTTGGGACTTATAGAGGAAAATATAATTGGAGATAAATTCTGTCTTCTTTTTTCTTGAGGAAGTTAAAACCATTACATTTTCTGATTTCCATTTTATCTGTCTGAAAGCACAATGTAATACAGTTTTGGCACCTTGTTTTTAGACAGTGGATTAATAGTTTGTTTTTATACAAAATCAATATTGATGTAGGTATGGGCTTTTTTTTTTCTCTTGGATTAGAATGTGGGATTCATCTTGAAAAACATAACTGATTTTTGGCGAGAAATCTTCTTTCAAACCATGCTAAATTTTCATTGGGAATGTCTATTGTGAGACAATTAATTTTAGAATGTACATCATTAAATAACTATTTTCAGGACATTGTTGGCTGTTCAGGATTCAAAGAGTTATTGCTCTTGCTTTCCGTGGGTGCACTCAAAGTTTTGATTGCCTGCTAATCTGTCATCAGTTTCATACTTTCATATATATTAAGTAGATCACAATTGAACTGCTGCCACAAATGGTTTTACAATATTCATTGTTTTACTGGTGTATCTGTTACATTATTACTTTTTCTCATAGGCTATCAAAATTAAATTTTTTAAATGTTTTACAGTTTGAAGACCTGCCAATACTTTGTGAAAGACACACCACATCAAAGCTAAGTGCATTTGAAGACCTTCAAACTATAAAGTCAATGGGGTTTAGAGGAGAGGCATTGGCCAGCATGACATATGTTGCTCATGTTACAGTTACAACAATAACTGAAGGTGAATTGCATGGATATAGGTAACCTTTTTACTTGTCCTTAAGCTGATCTACATTCTTTTGTGACAGGTATAGAAGTACTCATATGAACATTTCTTTAAGATATCTATGACGTAGAAGTGGGAATGGGTTATCATGTGATGTAGGCTTTTTTCCATTTTTGCACCTTGAAATTTGACCATCTGTTTGTTTTTCATTTTATCTTCCTAAGTAGCATTGAAATAGATAGAGGAACTCTTTTGTGAATTTGGTGCAAAATTCAAACTTAATTATTTTGGATCTAGTGCAAAATTCGAGATTAAAAAGGAATGTTAGTTCAAGCTCACATGCAGGACAGTACATCCATTCGGTTTATTTTCCCCTTTTTTCTTGGTCATGTAAAAAAAGAAATGAGGTCCTTAAAGGCATTGTTATTTGTATCCTTCACACATGCAAATAATGCATTCAAGATTACCATCTTTCGTTTTCCTATTTTCTTCATGGTTCTTCACATGTACGAATATCTGGTTGTCTATTGTTTGTTTTAGGGTATCATATAGAGATGGAGTGATGGAGCATGAGCCTCGACCATGTGCTGCAGTGAAAGGAACCCAAGTCATGGTAAGTACTTTTTCTCTTGCATCTGATGTATCTTGTATTTACTACTATTTGTGTAGTTTTCTGAACTTCAAGTTCCATTCATCAGGTTGAAAATCTTTTTTATAACATGTCAGCTCGAAGGAAAACATTGCAGAGTTCTAATGATGACTATTCCAAAATTGTGGACTTAATTAGTAGGTTTGCAGTTCACCATAAGAATGTCAGTTTTTCGTGCAGAAAGGTTGGCTTTTCACTGTTTTCCTTTCAGTGCTAGTATTTTCCACAAAAAGGAAATTGAATTGTTACTGTTTTCTGCATGGACCAGCATGGTGTGAATAAAGCAGATGTTCATACTGTGGGGTCAAACTCAACCATGGCTGCAATAAGAGCTGTATATGGACTCTCTATATCTCGTGATTTAGTCGATGTGACGGCTTCAGAGAATGATCCTTCTCAATCAGTATTTGACATGAAGGGCTTCATTTCTAATGCAAATTACAATGCCAAGAAAACAACTATGGTGTTGTTTATAAATGGTATGTCCTCCTTGAATTGTTGGATAAGTTTTATAAAATAGTATTTTCTGGCACTTCACAGAATTTCCATTAAGACGTACATAAGGTCTAGCCTTTTCATGTGTTAATGAAAACTATTATCTTTGCCCTGTAATTTAATTTTAACTCAGATTGCATACCTATTTCTCGTTTTACCATCACAAAATTCACGTATAGATGAAGAGTTACTTTTGGAAGTGGAATGGTAGTATCAAAAAGTTATTCATGTGGAGAAAAAATATTCCTATTCCACTATAAGGAAAAACGAAGAGTTACTTTTGGAAGTGGAATGGTAGTAGTAAAAAGTTATTCATGTGGAGAAAAAATATTCCTATTCCATTATAAGGAATAAAAATTTTGTATGTGATATAATTCTAAAGCTTTTAGTTTCCCTTCTAACAATTTTCCCACCTTAGGAGCTGGAGCTTAGTTTTGGGTCAAGGGGATGGATAAAAGATAGGATGTCATTTAGGGGCAGAGGTTAGTTATATCTTGATGGTTATCTAGTTGGAAACAAAAACAAGAAACTTGAACATGCTACTTTTGTCATTTATGTGCAAAGAAAGTGATGTGTTGGGTTAGGTCTCCTTTTATGTCCTTGAGATCTCTTGTTTTGCATTTTTTACCTTTTTTGTTTCTAATTGATTTGTTGCATCTTGAGCAATACTTAAATACTTTCGTTCTCTTATCTTCCTTTTTGCTATATGGCAAATTTTCACACTGTTCATGGTATCAATTGGTTCCAGTATATTTACGTACGTCCTTAGAAGCATGCAATATGCTGTTTAAGCTTCCTATTGACAGAAAGCTGATGCAAATATGTTATTCCTTTTCCCCCTTTGGGTTACCCCCTGATAGAAATGTAGCACCAATATCTGTAACCCGAAAACAACACTCACGCAGGAAGATAGAGAGAGAGAGAGAGAGAGAGAGAGAGAGAGAGAATGAAAACAAGAAGAAACTGAGGAGAAGAAGCCGTAGCCAAAATGGTTTGCACGGCCTCTATTTATAATCTCATTTTCAGAATTCTAAGAGTCTCCAATCGTAGAATCCTAAGAGATTTCACAAGCTCCAAGGACATTAATTACATCATAGAAACCTAAGAGACTTCACATATTACAAAGATATTAACTACAACATAGAATCCTAGGAGACTTCCCATATAACAAGGATATTAACTATAACATAGAATCCTAGGAGACTCTTCACATGTTACAAGGACATTAAATATTTTAACACATTCTACAAGGAGGTGGAATCCTAAGAGACTCCTCTTCAACGTGCTGGTGAAGGCTTTATATTTTAACACCCTCCCTCAAGTTGTGCATGGTTTTGCACCATGTACAACTTGCCTTTTAGAAACCAGAATCGTTCCTTTGTTAATCCTTTTGTAAATAAGTCTGCAACTTGTTCATCTGTACGAACATAAATAGGCTGAATTTCCTTGTCTTCCACCTTTTGTCTAACAAAGTGTTGATCAATCTCAATGTGCTTTGTTCGACCATGTTGTACGGGATTAAAGGCAATGTTAATAGCGCTTTGATTATCGCACATTAACATTGATGTTTTAATCTTTTCTCCAATGTCTTCTAGCAAATGTCTAACCCATGTAACTTCAGCAGTACCTGCAGCCATGCATCTGTATTCAGCTTCAGTGCTGGATCTTGCTACTGCCTTTTGCTTTCGACAACTCCAAGACACAAGATTACGTCCAATGAAAATACAAAAACCAGAAATGGACTTTCTTTGATCGGGATCTCCAGCCCAATATGCATCTGTGAATGTCATAAGTTGATGTCCAGTAGTTATATTTTCACTCTTACCATAAACTAAGCCATCTCCTGCTGTCCCTTTAAGATATCTTAATATTCTTTTGACAGCATCCATGTGAGTATCTCTAGGTGCATGCATAAATTGGGATACTTGATTCACAGCATATATAATATCTGGTCTAGTAAATGTAAGATATTGAAGTGCCCCAACAATACTTCGATATTGCGTAGGATCTTCATATAACTCCCCATCTTGAGCACTTAGTCTTTGATTTAGAACACTAGGAGTTCCAACAGGCTTACAATCAGACATACCTGACTTTTTCAACAAATCCAACGTGTATTTCTGTTGTGTCAATGTGAGGCGATTATTGTGCCTATCAATCTCCACTCCAAGAAAGAATCGTAAATCACCAAGCTCTTTCATTTTGAAGTTTTGCATCATCAAAACTTTAGCTTCTTCTATGTGTTTTTCTGAATTGCCTGTGATAACAATATCATCAACATATATAAGAAGTAAAGTAAATATGTTTTCCTTTCGATAAATGAAAAGAGAGTGATCTAGAGGACATCTCCGAAAACCACATTCTTGAATCTTGCAAGAGAAACTGTCAAACCACGAACGTGAGGCCTGTTTAAGTCCATAAATAGATTTTCTTAGTTTGCAAACCCATGCATGAGAGTCTCCTTTCGTGTATCCTGGAGGTTGTTCCATATATACTTCCTCCCTTAAATCACCATGAAGAAAAGCATTCTTCACGTCCATTTGATGTAGTCTCCATCCATATTCAACTGCCAATGATATAATCACGCGAATTGTTCCCATTTTGATCACAGGGCTGAATGTCTCATCATAATCTTCTCCATATTGTTGTGTAAACCCTTTTGCTACTAACCTTGCTTTGTGTCTTTCTATGCTGCCGTCAGGTTTGTATTTAATTTTGTATACCCATTTGGAGCCCACTACGTTCTTTTCGTGTGGCCTCGGAACGATCTCCCATGTTCCACATTCATGCAAGGCATCCATTTCTTCTTTCATAGCCTTTCTCCAATGATGTGATTTTGATGCTTCATCAAATGAAGTAGGTTCTTCCTCCTTGCCAACTTTTGCCATGAATAACTGAAAATCAAGTGATAAAGAATCATAGCTAACCCACCTGTGAATGGGATGACGAATGCGTTGGGATCTTCTAAGGTGGGGCATGTTGTCTTCTTCACTGTGAGCATCTCTGTCCCTTAGTCGTCGACTGTAGATAAGACCCGAATACCGATGTGCATCGTTGCTCTGTTCATTATTGTTTTCGTGATGACTTAATGACTGTGTTGGATCTTCTTGATTTTCACTTTGAGCCATATCCGACGGTTGTATTGCTCTCTCTGAATCTTCACTTTGAGGCACATCATTTTCTATAACAGGATCTGCATTGAATAACTGTGTACTGGTCCAGGGATCATAAGATTCAATGGTCATAGGCATTTCATTTGTATTATCAAAACTATGTTCATCAAAAATGACATTTCTTGAAGTTTTGATACGTTTAGTTGTTGGATCATAGCATCGAAAACCTTTATATTCATCAGCATATCCAACGAATCTACATTGAATAGCTTTGTCTTGAAACTTGTTCCTCAAGGCAGCATCAACGTGAACATAGCATACACAACCAAAAACCTTCAAGTTCTTGTAATCAGGTTGTTTGCCTAAGAGTGTAAAATATGGCGATTTAGACATCAAGAGTGTCATAGGCAAACAATTTATTATGTATACAGCAGTATGGAAGGCTTCAGTCCACAAGGAAATGGGCACATTAGTATCATGCATCATGCTCATGGCGCTTTCAACTATATGTCGATGTTTCCGCTCAACTACACCATTTTGTTGTGGTGTGTAAGGGCAGGAAATTTGTCTAGTTATCCCTTTTTCACGTAGAAATTCAATAAAATCAAGCGAGGAATATTCTCCCCCTCCATCACATTGAAAATGCACCACATTGGATGAAAATTTAGTTTGAATCATGGCATAGAAGTTTCGAAATATGTGAGGTACTTCTGATTTGTGTTTCATGAAGTAAATCCAGGTGAAACGTGAGTAAGAGTCAATGAATAAGACATAATATCTTGACCCAGACATGGAATCAATAGGGGCTGGCCCCCATACATCAGAAAAAATAGTTTCAAAAGGTTTGGAAGCCCTTTGATTTATATTATGGAAAGGTAAAACATGACTCTTACAAAGTCCACAACTTGAACATTTTTTGACACTTGAAGTAAGAGGTAAACTTGATCTTGGAATGAGACTATCTGTCACAAGTTTTTCAATGAAATGTCGACCACAGTGTCCTAGCCGACTATGCCACAAATCAGACTCCAAAAATTGGTTAGGGCCCCTTACTTTTGATTGAAAATAGCAAGAACTTGGCACTGATGACGCATTATGAGAAAGAGAAAATGTCTTCAATCCTATATCAAAAGTGGATGAATCCTTGGGTAGACATTCCTTGAGGACGTACATATTCCCTTGACGCTCCTCTCTAGCGAACATTTTCTTCGTTTGGAGGTCCTTGACATAGACAGAAGAAGGTGTGAATTCAACAGAAGAGCTTGTATCATCAATGAGTTTAGAAATGGATATGATGTTCTTTTTGATATTGGGAGCAAGAACAACATTAGACAGTGATAGAGACGAGGATGACAATGGAATATGTGCATTTCCAATATGTGTAATAGGATGAGATTTTCCATCACCTGTTATAATGCAACTTCTACCGTAATGAGGGGATAAGTTAGTCAATTTACCTGCATTTCCTGTCACATGGGTAGCTGCACCTGAATCCAAGAACCATTCTCCCTGCTCATTTTGCTTTATAGTCATCTTTGAGAATGCGGCCATCAATAGCTGTTGCATATCTTCAGCGGTGGATTTAGAACTTTGTCCTCCTTGTTTATAATCATGTCTTACCCCTTTGTTTTTATTTTGAGGATTAAACCAACATTGTGCCTTCATGTGTCCTTTCTTGTTGCACTGAAAACAAATTGGTATTTTTCTTGAAGTATCCAAAAGAGACATACCTTGGTTATGTGGTGTTGGTAGAATGCCACGACCACCATGGTTGGAGTTCCCATGGCTCTTACCAAACTTTACATTCATAGCCAACACATTTTGGGAGTTCCCTTGATCAGTCCTTTCAATGACTCTTTTCATATTCATTTCATGTTGGAGAAGTTTACCTTGTAGTTCGTTGAAGGAAAGCAAAACAGGAAGGACCTCAAGAGCTGTAATAAAAGCATGATAATCATGCCCAAGTCCATTCAAGGTTTGCTGCACCTTTTCCTTATCAGAAATGTTATTCCCTGAGGCAGCAAGTTGGTCTGCGACGGCCTTAATACGCCCCAAATAATCCATGATAGACGTTGAACCTTTGCTCAAATTCTGAAATTCTTTCTTTAAGTACATAATTCGAGCTTCTGATATTTGGGAAAAGGTATCAGCAAGGGTTTCCCATAATTCTTCTGCAGTACAATCATCAGAAACTGAAAGTAACACTTGTTGAGATAAAGTGGACAAAATATACGCAACCAGACTTTGATCACGTCTCATCCACATAGCATGTTCAGGATTGTTGTCTTCATGAACAGCAATAACTTCTCCTGCCTCATTTTTTATTTCCTGTAAGACGGATATTGGTGGAGCCTTTGTTGAACCATCGAGATGTCCAAAGAGGCCTTGACTTCTTATGAAAGGCATGATTTGCCTTTTCCAGATCAGATAATTCTCATGGTTGAGTTTTTCGGTAATAAGGTGAGGAAGAAAACTTGAGGACATGCCAGAATGCGAAAGGTTTTCCATGACAGTAGAAAGGAATGGTATATAGGTAGAAGATGAGAGGGAAAGAAGACACGATATAACAAGATGTGTCCTTGGTAAGCAAGAAGAAAAATGAACAAGAATTGCGCAAGAGACAAGTAAATTCAGGATAGAGACAAGATGAGAAAAGAGTTCTAACCAGATCAGACCTGTTTGGGCATTTCGTTTGGTAGAGATAACGTAACCTGGCGCTCTGATACCATGATAGAAATGTAGCACCAATATCTGTAACCCGAAAACAGCACTCACGCAGGAAGATAGAGAGAGAGAGAGAGAGAGAGAGAGAGAGAGAGAGAATGAAAACAAGAAGAAACTGAGGAGAAGAAGCCGTAGCCAAAATGGTTTGCACGGCCTCTATTTATAATCTCATTTTCAGAATTCTAAGAGTCTCCAATCGTAGAATCCTAAGAGATTTCACAAGCTCCAAGGACATTAATTACATCATAGAAACCTAAGAGACTTCACATATTACAAGGATATTAACTACAACATAGAATCCTAGGAGACTTCCCATATAACAAGGATATTAACTATAACATAGAATCCTAGGAGACTCTTCACATGTTACAAGGACATTAAATATTTTAACACATTCTACAAGGAGGTGGAATCCTAAGACCCCCTTCCCCCCCAACCACCACCTCCTTTAAGAGCCTTCAATTGTTGGATTGTACATATTCTGCTGTTCTCCTAGTAATGTTCACATTGTTTTGCAAGTGTTATGCCAGAATTGATGGAGAGAGAAAATCAAATTCATTAGAAACCCTAATCATGACCTAATGGTGACTAGGGGTGGTGAAAACAAATTACACTCTGGTCCTAGTAATGTTCACATTGTTTTGCAAGTGTTACGCCAGAATGGAAGGAGAGAGAAAATCAAATTAATTAGAAACCTTAATCATGACCTAATGGTGACTAGGGCAGGTGAAAACAAATTGCAGTCTGGTCAGGTCATGATCAGGTTTTCTGATGAATTTGATTTTCTTTCTCCTTCAATTCTGGCATAACACTTGCGAAGCAATGTGAACATTACTAAGAGAACAACAGAAAATGTACAATCCAACAAGTGAAGGCTCTGAAAGGAGGAGGAGGTGGTGGTGGTTTTTTTTTTTTAATTTATTTATTTGCATCAGCTTTCTGTCAATAGGAAGCTTAAAGAGCCATATTGCATGCTTCTAAGGACATATTGTAAATATACTGGAACCAATTGATACCATGAAGGTAAGTATCCTTTTTTCTACAGGGTGAAGTAACTTCTTTTTGTTATCTTTTTGGCCTTTATCTTCTACATTATCCTAAAAACGTTTTTGAACAAAAAGCAACTTGTATGTGTCTGTAGTTATTTACAGTTTGCTCATTGAGTTGAACTAGTTGGTATCCTTTGTGTTATTCTTCTTTTCTAGGTGTATTGATTCATTTTCATGTTCATGATACATATTTTTCTTCTTTCTTTTTACATGTTTTTTCTGCTGCTTCTTCTTGTATGGAAACATACCTTGTCCTTTGTACAGAGAGGTTAGTTGAATGCACACCCCTGAAACGTGCTATTGAAGTAGTTTATGCCGCAACCGTGCCAAAAGCAGCAAAACCTTTTGTCTACATGTCAATTGTGCTTCCTCCTGAACATATAGATGTGAATGTGCATCCAACAAAGAGAGAGGTATGCTACTGTCATATTTGTTGTTGCATATATTCCCTTTTCGGCTTGACAAAGCAAAATAATGTGAAAATTTTGCTAATGTGCAGTAGTAATACTCTTTATCATTGTCATAATGGCATCATATGATAAATCTACTACCTGAGAAAAAAGTTTTATATGTATCTTGTTAGTCTGTAGACTCTGTACTCTCTCTCTCTCTCTCAACATGAGTTTGATGTACCGATCATATTTATGCTGCTTATTCTAGCTATTTTTTTCTAATTTTTCTATCCATCTTGGCTTCTTATGTTGACTTGGACTACCTTAAAGTCCCATTACCTGCCAAAAATGGAATTGTAGAAAAGGAAAACCACCAGAGGCAAATGCATTGGTAATATAAATTAGTTCATCCATGGTCCAACCAGCTTATCAATTGGGCCCCAAAAAACTGACTATATTTTTCAGCTAATCCTGGTTTGGGATCTTTTATGGATGCAGGTTAGCTTGTTGAATCAAGAATATATAGTTGATGCTATACAAAATGCAGTTCAGTCAAAGATGATAAGCTCTAATACAGAGAGAACATTTCACATACAGGTTCCTTTCCTTATCACTGGAATTTGTCGCATAATAGTGCTTGAAAATTATCCTTGCTGTTGTTATTATTATTATTTTTTTTGGGGGTCAATGTAAGTGAAAAGGTTCCTGTCATTGTTAGTATAAACTTTGCTTCATGATAGTGTTTTTTGGCTTTTGCAATTTTTTTTGGCATGTGCCACATATGTTCATTGAGTTTTCACTTGTCAAATTTGTACATCATAAGTGTTGCTGATTGGCACTACCATGACTATAAGATGGTGTTATCACTTATTTCTGACTTTATATTGCTATCTTGTTCTTTTTATTTATTTCACAGAAGAATAAAGTCTGTTTATATTGCTACTTTGTTCTGAAAGTATGCTGCAAGTTCAGCATGGCAGCAAGAAGGGACAAAATTCATAATTTCCTGGAGCTCTGTCGCTGGTGTAACAAACAGTTACAGTTATTTAAGCCCTTTGTCAAGCATGGGTTGATGTGCACCAATGATGAAAGGGGATGCTATGTTCTGAAGACCAATCACCAGGCTGGTTACTGCGCCTTCTTGACAATTACTGCATCACTGCAACCTTCATTATATCCCACTGAAGGTTGCCATAAAGAAAAAAACGATAAAATACTCAGCACCACCTGAATCAAGGAGAGAAACACATGTAGCATATATGGAAAGTAACTGATAAATGCATTTCCTTCTGTGTCAAATTTTCTGTTTTTTTCATGTAGCGGCATGTTTTTTGTTTGCACCTATCTAGCACTTTTAATGTTGTTGACGTTTTTTGTTGTCCGGGTCCGGATCCTTACCCGATCCGGTTTGTCCTAATTAGGACTACTTATATCTCTGTAAACCCTAATCTTTGTGTTAATGAAGTTTTGAAGAGAGAGAGTGTCTGGAGGCTAGTGGGCACCAGACCTCCTCACCCGTGGTTTTTCTTCCCTCGCGTTGAGGGTTTTCCACGTTACATCTGTGTGCTTTCTTCTACTCTCGTGCATATTTTGTTTCTACATGGTATCAGAGCCAGGTTACTTGGAGAAAACAAAATCTGTTTTTCTAGGGTTGTGAAGTTCCAACCCTGACTGCCGCCGCTACCACCGTCGCCGTCGCTACCACCGCCGCCGCCGCTGCTGTCGTTGCTGCGCCACCGCTGTCGCCGCACCGTGACCGTGACCGCCGCCGCTGTCGCCGCACCGTGACCGTGACCGCCTCCGTCGCTGCCCCGCCGTGGCCGTGACCGCCGCTGCTGCGTCGCCGGTGTCGTGACTGCCGACGTCCGACGCCAACGTCTCTGCTGATGCCTCTGCCGACGCCGACGTCCGACCACCGACGCCGACGTCCGACGCCGTCGCCTGTTCTCGGCGCGCGCTGCCAAGCGCCGCCCTCTGCTCCCGCCGCTTCCGCCGTTGATCCCCGACTACGTCATCTCCCCTCTTCTCTAGGTTACTGCTGTTGTGTGTGTTCTTTGGCAGCCACTTCTACCTGGTGATCATGGCTGACTCGTCTTCTTCTTCAGTCAATACTAATCTACCTGATGTTGTGTCTGCGCGGACTGATCATGTACTGGTTCAAGTTACCACCATTCAATTTACCAAGGAGAACTATTCCTGATGGTCTGCTGCAATTACTATGGGGATTGCTGGGCGAGGACGCATTGCCTATGTGAATGGGAGAAAGGTTGAACCTGCTGCAGATAGTTTGGCTTGGGATACATGGTTTCTTGAAGACAACCAGGTAAAAACCTGGATTGTCAATTCAATGTCCCCGGATATCCAACCCCTCATTCTTCGTAAGAAGACTGCAAGGGATATGTGGATTATTTTGGAGCAGATGTATGGCCAAAAGAAAAGGAAAGTTCGTGTGTATCAACTTATGAAGGATGTGTATTCCCTGCGACAAGGTGCTCTCTCGGTTGCAGACTTTTATGCAGCATTAAAATCTAAGTGGGAGGACCTTGACTATCACTCTGATATTACATGGAGGCGTCCTCACGACCAGATGCAGTATATGACTGATAAATGGGAAAACAGGGTATTCCTTTTCTTATCCGGATTGAATGATGACTTTGAAAATATAAGGAGTCAGATTCTTAACTTTGACGAATCATTTAGTATTGAAGATGTCTATTTCCGTGTTGAAGCTGAAGAACAGAGAAGGCTGCTTTCTAGTGGACGAAAGGGGGAAGAACAGTCTGCCTATGTTAGCCGTGCCCCTGTGGGAACTCCTCGTTCTTCCCGAAAATGTACACATTGCAAAAAACTTGGTCATACTAGGGATTTTTGTTGGGACCTGTATCCAGAGAAGAAGGATAGTAGGGGGAGGTCTTCTAGTGGGAAGAAGCTTGTATCGTCTGCAACAAGTCTGAGTGATGGAAAATGTTCTATTTCTGCAGAACAGATTCGTGAGTTACGAGCATATTTGAGCAAGATTGATGTTGGTCAGGCAGATACACCAGATGAGGTGAAGATCAATCAGGCATTGGCTGTTTCAGGGGGAGAAGGTACTTCTTATATGGGTGAATGGATTGTTGACAGCGGTGCCACTCATCACATGACTGACAACCCCAAGCTTTTCCATGACTACAAGCTATCCTCGGGAAAGGAACGTGTGTCCCTTGCCGATGGTTCCTTTACTTCTGTGGCAGGGAAAGGGAGTCTTTCCTTGTTAAATAATTTTTTAATTCATGATGCCTTACATGTTCCCCATCTTCCCTTAAATTTGTTATATGTTAGTAAGATTACCAAGGAACTGAAGTGTGAGCTTATATTTTCTGAAAAACATTGTGTTTTGCAGGACTTGGTGACAGGGAAGAGGATTGGGATTGGTTTGGTGTCTGATGGGCTGTATCGGCTTCCTATACGCGTTGTCACAGCTCTTATGTCAGCAGGACAGAGAAGAAGGAGGAAGAGTGTCGTCAGTTATTTTTGTTTTGGCATGAACGCCTTGGTCATCTCCCATTTGGGATTTTGAAACATTTGTTCTCTGAACTATGTTCTAGTTTAAACATCTCCATGTTATCATGTGATGTGTGTCAGTTTGCGAAGCATGTTAGAGCTTCTTATTCAATTTCAAATAGTCGTTCTAATAAAGCTTTCTCCTTGGTTCATTCTGATGTGTGGGGGCCTTCGGGCATTCATTCTCGTGGTGGTTTTCAATACTTTATAACTTTTATAGATGATTATTCAAGGTGTACCTTTGTGTATTTGTTGAAAGATCGTAGTGAGGTGCCTCACATTATTGAAACTTTCATCCTCCTAGTGGAAAACCAGTATGGAAATTCTGTCAAGACTTGGATAATGCTCGTGAATATATGTGTCTCACTGTTGAAGAATTCTTTCGAAAGAGGGGGATTGTTCATGAGACATCCTGTAGTTATACCCCCCCTCAAAATGGGGTTGCTGAGAGGAAAAATCGTCAGTTGCTCAATGTCACCCGAGCCATATTGTTCCAAAGAAATCTCCCAAAATACTATTGGGGTGATGCAATCCTTACTAGTGTCTACTTGATTAATCGCATGCCTAGTCATGTGCTAAAGGGTCGTACTCCCTACTTTATGCTTCCAGGGAGTAGTCAACCTTTTCACCTTCCTCCTCGAGTCTTTGGATGTGTGTGTTTCATACATAACCACAGCCCCAATGTGAAAAAACTTGATCCCAAATCTATTAAGGGCATCTTTCTTGGGTATTCTTCCACTCAAAAAGGTTATAAATGTCTAGATCCCACCACTGGTCGTCTTTACATTACCAAAGATGTCACATTCTTGGAACATGTCTCCTATTTTGGTGAGAATTCTCTTCAGGGAGAGAAGTTAATGTCTAAGGAAGAGTATTCTCCCACACAAGAAATTCAGTTTACAGACTTTATGGATTACAGGCGTGAAGAGAATCCTGTTGCCAAGGTGCTTGGCAAAGATGAAGAGGGGACGACTATTGATGTATATGAACAGGAGAAGGAGGGAGAGCATCCTATGGTGACAGAACAAGAGGGTAATCGTATGTTTGGACAGGTGTATTCCAAGAGAAGAGCTTGTACTGACAAGGTGATTGATGATGAGGAGGTTACACCGAATCCCAATCCTACTTCTTCCTTGGATGATCCAAGTCGTGTTCAAAAGCAAGATGTTGGAAGAGAAATTCAGACTGGAAAAGAAGAGGATCTTCCTATTGCCTTGAGAAAAGGTGTCAGGTCATGTACCCAGCACCCTATTGGTAACTTCGTATCTTACTCTAGATTGAGCACTGACTATAAATGTTTTGTGTCCTCCTTGGCTGTGGTTGTGATTCCCAGGAATGCTACAGAGTCTCAAGGTGACACTAAGTGGTCTCATGCAATGAAAGAAGAGATGGAAGCTTTAGACAGAAATCAAACATGGGAGGTGGTTGATATTCCTGAAGCAGCCCACTTGGTTGGGTCGAATTGGGTCTACACTGTTAAGTACAAACCAGATGGGAACATTGAGAGGTACAAAGCACGATTGGTGGCCAAGGGGTTCAGTCAGAAATATGGGATCGACTACTTAGAGACGTTTGCTCCAGTTGCAAAGATAAAGACTGTTAGAGTTATTATTTCATTGGCGGTGCTGAAGGGTTGGGAGATGTGCCAACTTGATGTGAAAAATGCCTTTCTCAATGGAGATCTCGAAGAGGAGGTGTACATGTGCATGCCACCAGGTTTTGAGAAGCCTGGAAAGTGCTGTAAATTGAAGAAAGCTTTGTATGGGCTGAAATAGTCTCCTCGAGCATGGTTTGAACGACTCAGACTTGTTATAAAGAAACATGGCTACAGACAAGGAAATGGAGATCATACCCTGTTTGTAAAGAGAAGAGAGAGTAAAGTTACTCTACTATTAGTTTATGTTGATGATATGATTGTTACAAGTGATGATAAGGAAGAGATAGCAAGATTAAAGGGTTTACTATCTACTGAATTTGATCTAAAAGATTTTGGTAAGCTGAAGTATTTCCTGGATATTGAAATTGCTAGATCAGGTACAACTCTTGTACTTAGTCAAAGGAAGTATACTCTGGATCTACTGAAGGAGACAGGAAAACTGGGGTGCAGACCAGCCTCTACTCCTATAGATGCTGGGCATAAACTTGGTAGCAAAGATGGAGAATTGTTGTGTGAAGAAGCTAAAGGGAGATATCAACGTCTAGTTGGCAAACTGATTTATCTCACTCTAACTAGACCTGATATCACATTTGCTGTAAATGTGATGAGCCAGTTCATGCATGCACCTACAGATATGCACTTGAAGGTTGTAGATAGAATTTTGTGCTACTTGAAGAAGAATCCCAGAAAGGGACTTCTATATGTGCAACAAAGATCTATTGAAGTTGAAGGGTATTCTGATGTAGATTGGGCAGACTGTGTTGACACCAGAAGATCTACTTCAGGGTACTGCGTCTACTTGGGGGGAAATTTAGTTGTTTAGAGAAGCAAGAGACAAGATGTGTGTTCCCGCTCGAGTGCAGAGGCTGAATATAGGGCTGTGGCTACTGGGGTATCAGAATTGTTATGGCTGAAGATCTTACTGACAGATATTGGAATAGAGATTGAAGGGCCTATGAGGATGTATTGTGATAACAAGTCTGCAATTAACTTGGCTAACAACCCGGTTCTTCATGATCGAACAAAGCATGTGGAGATTGACCGTCACTTCATCAGAGAAAGAATTGATGCTAAGGAATTAACGCTACCATACATGAAGTCTGAAGACCAAACTGCTGATATCCTAACCAAGGCCTTAAGTGTAACTCCATTTGAGAGAAATGTATCCAAGTTGGGCATGTTTGATATGTATGTCCAACTTGAGGGGGAGTGTTGACGTTTTTTGTTGTCCGGGTCCGGATCCTTACCCGATCCGGTTTGTCCTAATTAGGACTACTTATATCTCTGTAAACCCCAATCTTTGTGTTAATGAAGTTTTGAAGAGAGAGTGTGTCTGGAGGCTAGTGGGCACCAGACCTCCTCACCCGTGGTTTTTCTTCCCTCGCGTTGAGGGTTTTCCACGTTACATCTGTGTGCTTTCTTCTACTCTCGTGCATATTTTGTTTCTACAAATGTGTTAACGTTTCTTGTTTCAGAAATACGCTTCCCTAGGTGTTTCTATGTTGGTCAATGTCTTTGAAGCCCGCTTTGGGACTGTCTTATGACATAATATGGACAAAATAAATAAGTCAACAAAACCTAAGGATTCTTAATTTGAAAATCCATAATTCAAATCACAGTGAGCAATATCAGCAAAAATTGTTTTGTTTGATTAGCAAAGTAGGTTTAAAAGGTATTATCAGCAAATATTACAATATTTCATTTTTCAGAATATTGCCTAAAGATAAATGTTTCTGATAATTAATTTATGTATATTGTCCATTTTTTTAATTAATTTTTAAAAATTTAAATATATATTTGTATTTTTAAGAAAAACAGTTGCAAATGCATACATTCATAAATGTCTATTATTTTATATTTTATATTTTTTGATTGATTTGGTTAGTTTGATTGGAAGAGTCGCAAAAGTTTTCACAAGTTCTTATAGTTTCAGGTTTTCACATTTTACAGCTTGGTGTTAGACCCCAACGATCAAGGCAAAGACCTTGTTGAGACTTTTTGAGAATTGGCAAAGTCTGTTAGCCAAAGTTCGTGCTTAAGAGCACAGGTTTCAGTGGGCCTTATGGAGGTCCAAGCCAAACAAAGCTATATGAGCATGGAACAAGGCTAGCTGGATTTAGTCATCTAGTCTCTAGCGAAGGAAAACAATAAGAACATGACGAGCCTGTTAAGAGTCGTGTGTATTTTCCTATATATGGATCTGGATTTATATACAGTTTCCATTATGTTTATGCTGTTTGTATGTGTTCTCTGTATTATTTTAGATACCCAATTAGTGTGAGGATATTATTGTAATTAGGACAAAACCCTAATATTAGTACAAAGTTTCTACTGCTGTCCCCATCATTGGACGTGTGTTTTGTGGCTGAGTTCCTTTCCTCTTCTCCCTCTTTCTGCAGAACAAATTTTGGACTTTGGAGAATCTTAATAGGCTAATACAACCAAGTGGCAGTTGGATAGGCGGTGACTGAACAGAATGCACAACAAATGTAGTTCATTGTGCAAGAACTCAAACTTTAGCAGGTGGTATCCACCAAAATTCTCAATTCTTGCAAGCATGGTTCAAGAGGGAGATGGTGATAAGGCATTTCAAAAGGATGTAATAAGATTCCTACAATATGTGCTCTACAATGTCTGACCTCAATTTCTTTGGGGATTGGGGGTCAGTCAAATTGGGATAGTATTCCGAATTGTGCCCAAGCTATGTGACACGGGTATGCCAATTTTGCCCACGTACCCGTGTCGACACGTGGGTATGGCGACATGGGTACGGGGTACGGCTGGGTTTTAATTTTGAGATTTTTTGAGATTTTTGAGATTTTTCTTTAATTTAACAGTACCTAACATAAAAGGTTTCCTTCTATTTTTCTTTACTTTTGAGATTTTTTGTAGATTATAAGACTATTAATGTTTTTTTTTTCATTTTATCATTTTGAGAATTTAAAAATTTGCCGTACCCGCATACCCACAATTTTCAAAATCGCCGTACCCGAACCCTTATCCCCGTACCCGTACCGTACCCACACCCATGTGACATAGAGCCCAAGGTTTGTGCACATGGTGATTACTAGAATTTGAATTGTAGTGGCAAAACCTAAAAGGTAGATGCATAAAAGGATGACCAACCTTACTTCACTTCAAGCAATGGCATATGTGAGTGTGTGACTGTGTGAGCTAAGTTCAATTGAGCAAAGTTCAATTGATGGTTTTGTCCCAAAAAGTAGAGGTGTGGCATGAGCTTACCATGGTAAGACACTCCTTTGTTACACTAGACTGCATATGGCATACAAGATGTTAGGCAGTGCACAAGCTTGGGATTCTGAAAATGTATTTGCTTGGAGAGCAAGACGTCTTATGGTCCCTCAATCCCGTTGCCCGAGGGGTTGGTCTACCACTTCGGGTAGGGGTGGAGCCAAAATTTTTACCTTTGGGGGCAGGTGGTGCGAATGATTGAGAAACGAATTGTCAATTTGGTCCATATATTTTTTTAAAATTCTTACAAGAGGGGAGAGGCTTTGGGACTCTCTGCGTATTACAAATATCCGAAGACAGGTGGAACATGGTTTGGCAAAATAGATATACAAAATATGTTGATAAAAGTCGATAGGAAAACTCATGGCTACCACGTCATACATTAGAGTTATAACTTACTACCACAACAGATAGATGCAAAATCCTCATGGATTACAAGGCCACACCAATCCATCAATAATTTATCATGGTCATCTTGATGAGCAACAAAAGAAAATGATGTGGACACAATGCTCCACATAAGTCAAGAGAAACCTATAGTGAGGCCTTCTGGGGTATCCCATATTATCTCAACAGCAGCAGGGTCACAACACCAGCATCACCTGAAGTCAGGGGCAGAGGCAGGGGGCATCCCGCCCCAAAAGAAGTATGAAAATTTTTAATTTGTTCTGTGTGCATGCCATCTACACTTATCATATTTACACCTTCACCCATATGTGTGTGTGTCGCCGTGTCGGTGTGTATATATACACACACACACACTATATATATATATATATATATATATATATATATATTCCTTAGTTGAGAACATGTATTTTCCATATCTAAGCTCCTAATCTGGCTGTGTTCTGTATGAAAATGTAATTATGTATATATGTAAAACATATCTTGTGACTGGTCGGCTAATATTTTTCCCAATCACAAGCAGTATTCTTTTGCATGAATTTGAATCAATTAAAGTAACCTTCATAAAAAAATATTAAAAGTGTAGACAATTTAAGCCATTAAACTGTCAATCACTATATAGCAGATCTTATATATATATATTTATATTGTCACCACCCCCATGCCAAATTTCTTTGACAATACCCATAGCTGCACCTGCATCAGTACCCTGCACCTCTGTGACTTGGTTCATAAATTAAGATGATTTCTTGTATGTGAGTGGCTCTGTATTTGAATTTGATTACATTTGGTGAATGGCGACGCTTTTTTCTTTTTTTGCTCCCTATCGGTTCTTTTGTTACCAGCTTTTATGTTTTATAAGATGCTGCTTTCACTCTTCTGTCTCGGAACTTTTTGAAACCCAACCTACTTCATCATCTGATTAGACTTGTCTTATAACAGACTTTACTTCCTGGTGCTTCTAGCCTCCTGAATGCACATAAAAGCACAGAACAAAATTCCTCACCTGGTATGCTAATGGCATTTATTTAGCTTATTTTTCTTCTTTTCTATGTTTACCAGTTTTCTCTTCCTTTTTCAGGGACGCAATCGCAGAAGGTTCCAGTTAATAAAATGGTGAGGGTTGATTCCCTTGATCCAGCTGGCAGGATGCATGCCTACTTGCAGGACAAATCAATTGGAAAATGTGATTCTAAAACTGATTTGGCTTCTGTTAGGTATGAAATCTATTGATAGTAAGGGCAAATAGTGGTTTATTTCCTTCTCTTTCTTTGGTGAAGAATTTGGGAACTCATCAACAAGCCAATGACTTACTTGATTGGTTTCAATCAGACATTTTTCTGGTCAAATAAATAAATGACTAAGAGGTCAGTAGAACTTGGCCGAGTAAACTGTCTTTTAGCATGACTTTACCTAGTTATACATCTCTTTGAATTATGTGCTTCCTTGTGTATCATACTCAGGTACCATGTATTATATAACAAATTATATTTAACATACCATGCTTTAAAAAAAAAATCTCTTATTATATTATGCACAGAGGATGTTATGCATGCATCAATAATATAGTTTAAATAAAAATGGCCCATACTGATACCACAGTCACAGATCTGTGGTTTTTAACAACAAGGTCTTTCTCAATCATTTTTGACAAATTTGTTTTTATCGGGAAAATCTCAGAAAAATCTTGGCAATTTTTTAAAGAATGAAAAACTTGCTAAAATTAGATAAAAATAGAATAAATGAAAAACTACTGAGAAGACAATACAAACTAGATCAACCGATAAAAATAATGGTTTAATTATGATAAAAATGATGATAAGTGATTTAGTTTAAGTTTAAATTTAAATCTATGATGATATTAGCATTAAAGAAGAGATAAACAAGAAATGGGAAAAAATGGAAACACTACGGAAGAACCCAAAAGAATGTAAGAAATTTATTTTTCACGTTTAAAAAAATGCAATTTTTTCATGTGATTTTTGTTTTTCTCATTTTTTAATGAATATTATGATATTATCGGAAATGTTGCGATTTTTTTTGGCACTGATTGGTGCAGTTAGTATTACAAGGTTTCTTATATTTTATTGTCAGTCACATATGAGCCAAGACTATTGTTTTTCTCTTTTTCTATTATAGAAGTACAGAAAACCAATGAGTCAAACAAAGTTGTTGCACTTTAATAGAGCGTATATTTGGAACTTTTGATAAAGTTTTTTGCTTGCAAAAGGTCTCTGTGATCTCAACCAATCAGTTAAAGCATGATTTAATTGTTTTGGTGGCACGATGCTTATTTTTGGTTTTAGGACTTCATGATACCAACAAATTTGTTTATGAAGAACTCCAGTGCAGGTTTATTACTAGATACATGCATTGATATGACCATTTAAGAAACGATAAGGATGAAATCAAACAAAAGAAACAAGTTGTGTGGAAACAATTTTAGATGGCCAACTTAAGCATTTTTGTTTAGTCTTTTAGGAAGTGAAGTTCCTTATCCTCCAAGTTGTACCTACTGTGCCAAACCAAGTTTTTCAGAAACATTATTTCAAGGTTTTAATGTTTATTAGCCCCAAAGATCACGATTAGTGAATGTTTTCTATGCAATCCTACTACATGTGGAAAATGATTAAATTCTTATGTAATTTTCCATTTTGAGGCCTCGCAAGCTGATACTGTCATGTTGACCTTATTTGGGGAAAGGGAACTTCCATTTGTGAGAAACCACTTGTTTTTTGTTGCAGTTGGCTGATAAATTAATTCCATAATGGCCTTTCTGCAAAAACATGATCTACAACTGGCAACTCTTTACGTTTCCCAAGCCTCTTCTTTCCTCTTTTTTTTTTTTTTTTTTTTAATAATTTGCTTAACATTGTGTAGTTCATGGATTACAAAATTCTAAACTCTTTCTAGGTCTGCTGTACGACAAAGGCGAAATCCCAAGGAAAGTGCTGATTTAACTAGCATTCAAGAACTTCTTAGTGATGTTGATTCCAATACTCATGCTGGTATGTTTACAGAATTAACCATAATCTCAGTTTTTTCTTGACCAAACTTTCTTGTTTAATTGTCTCATTGCATTATGAACAACAATGCCATTGTTTACATTTTTGTTCATAGGTCTGCTGGAAATTGTGAAACATTGTACATATATTGGAATGGCTGATGATTTTTTGGCACTTCTTCAATATAATACTCGGTTGTATCTCATGAACGTTGTGAATATAAGGTAGGTAGGTCATGCTGTTGGAGTTGATGTTCTTGGATCGTTCCCTGAATTCTAGGTGTATGGGTGTTCCTAAAATTATCTATAAAATTGAAAAACGGACTTTTGATGGAACATATCATTATTCTTTGTGCTACATTTTTGTTCTTTATTTGGTGCTAGTTTTATTTCTCTGCCCAAATATAGCATGTGCAAGCTTAATCATGATATGGGTCGAGAATTGTGCCTCTTGAAATCAAACCGGCTATTTTTACTGGTTAAGGAATAAAAGATAAACAAAGTAAGGGAAAAGAATCTAGTATAGAATGTAATAGATAGTGATGGCTGACCACTAACAAGCAATAACTATACACAAGAGGGAGGCATGTTATATTATGTTTGTATGTGTAATGTGTGCTGGTTTATCTTGTAACATGAGTCAATTGAGAAACTGCATCCGTGATCTTTTAAGACTGCCTTGTATCAGTGTCATGTGTTATCAAATAAAACGCGTATTATTCGAAAAAAATGCGTATAATACCCAAGAAATAAGTTACCTGTATAAAATGGCAATTAGATCCGTCTTTATTAAAAAAACGCCAGAAAATAAAAAACGACAAAAATGTGTATTATATGTGTTTTTTCGTATTTTTATTAATTTTTATTTTTTTATAATTTTCAGGATTTATTAAATGTTTTAAATTTTTTAAAAAATCTGCCGAGATTTTCCCGAGATATTCCCAAGATATACGACTTTGCCGTATTATAACCGAGAAATTCCTCACCGTATAGTACCCATACACGATATATGTGACAACGGACTGTCATGCCGTGTATCAAAACTTAAACCTGCTTGGTATTGTTTATGGGAAATTGGTTTGCAGATACTTGATCTTGGAACCTTGGATCATCCTCGTGTTAACTATGCAAACCTCATCTCAGCATAGATGTGGCCCCAGCTTGATCTATCCACCTATTCCATTATTTTTTTAATGTTGTTCCATCTGTGTTGTATATATTTTTTTTTTCAATTTTTTTTTTGAACAATGGGTAGCGATTGCTCTTTTGGAAGTTTGATGACAGGTATCAAGTTGTGCCACGAGGAATATAGCTGCTCTTTCAGTATCAGCAATGTAGAATTCTACTTCCCTCTGCCCCTGCCGACATACTTCCATATGAGCCTCATTCTTACAACAAAGGATGACACCCTTATATTGAACTCTTAATGACCTCATAATTGAACTTAAGAATTTTTCTCAAGCCACTCATGAGTCTTTTTTTATAGTGAAACTGTATGATAAGCCCAGAATCCTAATTCTGTTGAGTCTTGATTATTAAATAAATTATCAACCTGTTTCGGTCATTGAAGGAACTGGTTTCAATATCTGTTATGTTTAGCTCTGGAGTTTAAAGGTCAAAGGTAAGTTACTTTAGGGGCTGGTAGTGGCTCTTCATTACTGCTTCAGTCCAGAAGGTCTTGACATCTTTTTCATTAACATGCCCCAGATTGTATTGCAACCTCAAATTTCAATCTTCCTGTATCAATGGATCATATTTTTTCAGTTTGCTGGTTGCATAGAGCTGCCTCTATTGCTATTTGCCTTTAAAGATGGCTGATTGGTTACTTTAGTGCACCTATTGTTTCTCAAGTTGATGCTGTCTTCATTTTCTTCTTTGTAGCAAAGAGCTTATGTATCAGCAAGTTATGCGGAGATTTGCTCATTTCAATGCTATACAGCTGAGTAATCCTGCTCCTCTACCTCAGTTGATGTTAATGGAGTTGGAAGACCAAGAGCTGGCATCTGCATGTCAGGAGAGTGATGGAGAAAAGGACAAAATTGTGAAAGTAATGCTCTTTTTCTTGTTTCCGAAGATGCTCGTTTAATGGTTATACATCCTTTTCCTGCACCAGTTCATCTGCCTCTTTTCCCATTTAATATGATGGAGTTGGCCTAGTTATTTTGCTTTTATTGCTATAGTTTGGACTTGTTATAGAGAATGAGTTTATAGGCATAAAAAAAAAGTGAAAAAAACGATGCGAAGACTACAGAATCTGGAACAATTTAAAGGTTTGGATCTGTGTTTGTGTTTGCATTTGTCTGTTTGTGGCATGAATAATTTTCCATTAAATGACCCAAATGAAATCATTGATTTAAGGGTGATGTTTTTTGTCATCAGATGAACACAGAGCTACTTAAGCAAAAAAGTGAGATGCTGATGGAGTATTTCTGCCTTGAAATAGATCAAGCAGGGAACTTGTCCAAGCTACCAGTTATCATTGATCAGTACACACCTGATATGGATCGTCTGCCTCAGTTTGTTTGGAGATTAAGTAATGATGTGTGTATCTTTTGACATAGGTTCTCTTTTTCCATAAACTTGCTCTCTTTTGGTGATTATTTGTTTGATCAACTGCGGGTCTTACTTGTCCAAGTCTTGTTTTAGAGAAGATGAGAAGAAGATAAAGGTTCTAACTGTTAGTGGTGCAAGGGTCTGCATTTCTTTCTTCCTTGAGCCTTTCTCATAGTATAAGCTGCATATATATGGTATACTGTAAACTTTGGGAACCATCTTTTCTTCATGGTTAAGTGAATGATTATTTAGGTCCCAAATCGAGCAAATACCTGCTGTCATTTTTACAAAATTATGTGCTATACTAATGCAATAATAGATCTCTGAATATTTCTGAAGTGGTGTACCTTTACTGAACTTGGGGCAAGGCACTAATATGATTTTCTGTATATATTTGAACAGATAAGGGCAAGTGTATGTTGAAACTCCAGACCAAATTCTGATTGTTTTCAATATATTGGAACACATTAGGGCAACTATATAGAGAATCCAAACCAGACTTTTCTGTTTGCAACTGTATCTTTGTTTTACATGGGGGTTTGTCAAGTTATGACATTTGTTAGTGCCTTGAAGTTGTCCAAAAGAGTGAACTATCTGTCCAGTTTTCTCCAGTAATCCTGAGCAGCTATGAAACACAGGTGCGTCTGTGCACCTGACCTGTTGGTGTCAACTCGGCTGGACAGGGTTCAGGTATGGACATGGCACAGACATCGGGTACAGTCAGCGTACCCAAGGTCATGTCGGACCATTTGTGGACTCGGTCAGCACTGACCTCCAGTTTTTTACGTTTTTTTTAGCTGACTGCTCCTTTACCTCTTCGCTTCTAGCACTCCGTTGCATCTTCGGTTCCTCTCACAACTTACACTTCTGTAATTTTTAAATCTGCTGTTCATTTTTTCCTCTTCTGTTTGTTTGTTTCATTGCCTTTTTTCCCACTTTCATTGGCCCAACGATTTATAAGTCCTTCCATTCTGCATTTCACACTACAACTGCCATGTTCTTTTTTTCTACTTTCATGACTGCAACTGCATACATGCTGTTATATATTACTGTATTTGTAATTTGTGTTCAATATTTAAGAATTTATATATTCAATGCATTACAATATAATTATATGCAGTGTATTGGATTATAATCTTAATGAATGTATTTTTGGTTTGTTTAAAATCTTAATGAATGTGTTTTTCCATATTATATATACATATATATTTATATTTTATGTGTACGGCGAGCTGTACTGCGTACCTGTGATTTTGAATTTTGTCTGTACCCGCACACGTATCCGCACTCGTACCCATATGACATAGCTGTGCAGTCTATGGTTTTAAATCAAATTACTGGCAGCATTATGAATATTATAAACAAATATCTCAATGCCACCTGGATGGGGGATTAGCAACAGTTATTGTGCACCTGGTTAAGCATTTTAAGACTGTTTCTTCCCTGCATGTTTTGGAATGTGTTCATTCACTGTTAATGAGAGGAGAGAGAAAAGTGGGTAGGAGGTAGAGTCATAGGTTTCTTCTTTCCTATAATTTCTACTTCCTAGTGATTGGTTGACAGGAAATTATCCCAATGGAGTTGATTTTTCTTAGTTATCTTCCCTTGGTAATGAACTCTTTCAGCTGCTGGTTCTGAACTTTGCTTGTATTATTTTGAACCATGAAATTTTTTGCTTCTAATGAGAAATGCCTTCTTTGACCTCAAGATGTGAACTTCTATCATGAGGGATCATTGTCATCGCTGCTGTTCTTCCTGTAGGTTGATTGGGATGATGAAAGGAATTGCTTCCAATCAGTTGCAGCTGTCCTTGCTGATTTTTATGCTATGCATCCTCCTCTCCTGCCTAACCCTTCAGGTGAAGGGCTGCAATTTTATAAAAAGAATTTGGAAAGAAGTGGCCAAGATGACTGCCTATCTTCAGGTAACTTTGTGTTTTGTTTATGCAGCTTCTCAGTGTATGAAATTACTGTTCTCATAAGACAACACAACTCTAGTACTCTACGCATGGTTTTGGCATTGGGATATACTCAATGTCTTGCCTGATAAAATTGTTTTAGCTTTCTTAAGACCTTGACATGATATTTTTTTTTGTGCAGTGGGTGATAGTTGTTAATTATAAGAACTTTAGTTATAACAGTGTGATAAAGTGCTTTTCCTTTGTACGATGGAAATTATCTATTATAGCGTTGTTAACTTATGGCAATAGTTTACATTGCTAAATACATTTGTATTTGCTAGTTGTTTTCCTAGTAAAAAATAAATTAGTCCTGAGGATTATGTCAGTTGGGTACTTAGATATGCATCCTTAATGGAGATCAGGCACCAGCCATTTCATCTTAAAAAGTTACCCAGTTACCCAGTCCTTGAGAGCCTTTCATCTGGTTGCCAATGTACTGTCATTAATGTACTGACAACTTGACAGGACCAAAAGTTATAGTCCATGTTGTTGGGTGACTCAGTTACTCAAATAGGGAGTGACCTGATCTCTGTTCATCTTATGTGAGAAGTCCAAACTCCAAAGCAATGGACAAGGCTTGACTGGTAGATAGGGGTGCTTATGAGCCAATCTGAGGCTGTTTGAACTCGGCCTGAGCCTTAGAAAGGTCCATATAGAAATCGGCTTTTACAAGCTTAGGAAGGTTCAAACTAGTCGCAGAGCTATATTTGGGACAGGGTGGATTGGTGCCAACCTGACTTGCCAAAATTAAGGGCCCGTTTGATTGTCGGGTCAAATTTAACGTGGTAAATTTACCATGGTAAATTTTTCTGGAAAAATTTACAGGATGAAATTTCTCCATCTTCCAATTTGAGGCCCTGTTTGATGGACAAGAAGAATTTAACGTGGTAAATTTAACCCTGTTTGATGCACATGAAGAATTTAATGTGGTAAATTTGGAGCGACCAAGAAATCCATCAGTAAACTTCAGCATGAAACGTTGCCACAAGAAAGCAAATGAAAACAGGAATCGATTCTACTGCTATAAACATCAACAGATCTGAATAAGCTTCTGTTTTACCTAATTGTATCTTCGGCGTTCGTCATATGAAAATTAACGACACACCATAAAAATATACAGTAAAATATTCCAAGAATGGAGCTTCGGCATCTACCACTACAGTTTGCAAACATGTAATTGGTTAGGAATGAAGACATGGTCGTTATTGAAAGTTTGATTTCCTGCAAAGAGAGAGCAACCTTCTTATAAACATCCGGATGCACGGCAGAAGTGCATAGATCAACGATCAGAATATTGTGAGGTCTTAAAAAGTTTCTGATAATCATGTGCCACTAAATTAGGAAAATTAGAATGATAAATAGAAGGATTTCGCTGAAACAACGTATAAAGGAACTACTTTCAATCCAATATCAAGAAATAGAATTAACCGTCCAAGGATTTCGGAACAATAAGAGGAACAAGTATACGCAGAAAATCAACAAGAATTCAGAGAAACTACATGAACCAAAACGTTTTCATTTCTTCAGAAAGAAAATTATACAATAACAATTATCAAATGTGTGAGCTTGAGTGAATGTACAGATACTATATACAAGACGTGAAAACTGGACAAGAAGATTCATAATTCATCCAAATTAAGTATACCAACAAAGAATCATTAATAGTTCAACCCATCAGAGAGGGATTGAAGGCTATCATGTACGCCCAAGATGCAGAGTAACGCGCTCGCCTTGCTCCTGGCCCTCTTGCTCCCAACATCAATGAGATCGGTGACGTCGGCAATAGTAGGCAGCGGTGATGATCGATGCGGCCATTCTAGGAAGCCACCCATTCCTGACTTTTTCAGCTTGGAGGGATGGAGAGGGGAAGAGACGACGAAGGGGAAAGAGCCAGCGAGAGAGGAGGGGAAGGAGAGAGCAAGAGAGGAGGGGAAGGAGAGAGCAAGAGAGGAGAGGGGAAGAGGCGACGAAGGGGAAAAGGTCAGCGAGAGAGGAGGGGAAGGAGAGAGCAAGAGAAGAGAGGCTCTGAGAGAGGAGGGGAAGGAGAGAGCAAGAGAGGAGAGGGGAAGAGGCTTCTATATATATTTTACTGTCTTTGTGAATTTATTGAGGCTTAGACCCTTTTTGTGTGTATACTATGATTGTTAAACAAAACCGCTCCAAATGAAATTGGATTAGACCCTTTGCATGTGAATGCTATGATGTCTAAGACAAAAACACTCTAATTGAATTGAGGTCTGCCTTCAAACTGCGAATTTTTTACTAGCGTTTAGAACAGCCTAATCTACGTTGCAACAGATTTAGATGACATCATTTGCAAAAAAAATAAAAACACGAGTAAGTAAATCTCTACTGTTAGCTTTTCTATTATATGTTTTGTTAGTTCTGTTTGATTCCATATATTATATACTAAAAATAAGTTTTAACTAAAATAAAACGGAGGGGATGAAGTAACTAAAAATGCAGAAATAATGAGCTCCATTCGTATTGTAAATTTTTTGTTAAATTTTGAACTTTATTAGTAGTTATTTTCATTTTATTATACACTCATACTTCACTGTCCCCCAACTTAAACCAGTGTTTTAAAACTCACTGAGTCAACCTGCTGAATTGGCTCAGCTCGGTCCCCTACCAGGTCAACCCAGTAGGGGACTTGTTCATGCACAAAACTTGGTGTGACTTGGTGAGGATTCATTTGACATGGCTGAGTCATGAGTCAAATAGGTGGGTCCCATTTAAGTTTGCTGGGTTTATTAAAAGAAGATGAAAAGGTGGAGGGTGAAGAATGTGGGGTTCCACCTCGTAGCAGAGGGAGAGAGAGAAGCAGCTAGAAGGGGAAAGAGGGAAGAGGGGCTGGGCGTTTGTCTTTCTCGTTTTTTTTTTTCTTTTCAAATTTTAAACTTAATGAAGTGTCTACACTTTAAGTTGTTCTCAACCATACTTTGTTAACCAAACTCGAAGACACTGAAGAGTCCTGACTTGGATGAGTCACCCCAAGTTTGTTGTTTGACTCGGGCAATTTTAGTTAATAGACGAGTGTTACCATTTTTGTAACTCAAAGAGTGTTGACTTGAGTTCGTTTGGCCAATTCATGAGTATGCTCAGCGAAAGTCCAACCATCCATATGTTGTTAGTGGAAAGAATGCCATTAAATGATCAAACACATTGTTAAGAGTGAAATTTAACAACAAATATTCACAAAAGTCCGACAAACTATTAACTGCACCAAAAATGTCCTGAAAGCTCATGTAGAAGCATAGAAATTAAAATATGTATTCATTCAAGTACACAGCAGTGGTTCCAAGGGGTACAATTCTATCTTCTGGAGCTGGTCCTACAGCTTTTCATCAAATGCAGGATGATCAAACTGCCCCCAGAAAAGAGGAGAAAGTGCAAAAGTTTAAAAAGAAAAAAATTATTGCATCAAAGGTTCGTGTACAATATAAATGACATTTGCATATACACAAGTTTGTAGAACAAACTGTATAAACATAAATACTATATAACTATATGTGTACAATTTTAACTATGAGTTATAGGTCTTTATCATATTTCCATTGGTTTGTGTGTACTCTGGTAGTTAAATAATGATTGAACTGCAACATTATCACTGTGATTTGGGTGCATAAATCAGAAATGTCACTTCAAAGTACCAGAAATTATTGTTCCAATTAGGAGCTGCAGACAATCAGTGGTGCTTACCTATTCATGAATGATCCTTGTATTTGTTTCCACATCAGGTATACTTGCATAGCTCTGCCAAAAAGTTCCTGGATTGTCTAGCTCGTGGATTTGTGCTCTTGTTTTTTAGAAGCCTAATTGGAAAATTGCGTTGTTGGGTCGAAAGAGAAAATGTAAGATAAAATTCGTATCACATTCTTTCTTTCGTATGAGTCAGCTTATTGGGTCTTTCTACCACATGAAGTGGTAATAGGTAAAAACAGCACTACATTTGAAGCCTCATTCGTATTTCATCTGTTATATCAGATCCCCTGTTTCATGCCTCCATTTCCATGTTCTTGAACATTAAACTTGCATGCACTAATTTGCCGGGCAGATTTTGGCATAAATGATGATCTGTCTTTTTTCTTGTGCAGAAGACGTCATCAATGAAGAGTTAGTTGGTGTAGCTGAAACAGCATGGTCACAGAGGGAATGGACCATTCAGCATGTCTTGTTTCCTTCCATGAGGCTGTTCTTGAAGCCTAACAATCAAATGGCAACGGATGGGACTTTTGTTCAGGTTAGTCTGTTAAAAGTTTAATATCCAAAGATCGGGTAATGAATGAATGGTCGGATAACTTAAATACAAAAGGTGCTATGGGTTTTGGGTGAATTAACTTTGCATAGGTCCAGCATGGTTCCAAGTTCATGAACTTAAGTGACCTAAAATTAGTCTAACTATGCTGCAGTAAGCCTGGTAATGGTTGATTTTTAACTATTCTGGTTCCATTTTTTATGTAACAGATTGCAACCCTCGAAAAGCTTTACCGGGTCTTTGAAAGATGTTGAGCCATTTTGAGCCAGACTGCATAGAGAAGTGATGAGACTGCCAAGTATCCCCCTCTTCGGTATTACTGGAGGAGTAGCTTTAGTGCATCATTCTTAGATCCTGAGCCATTCTGATCAGTATTGACTACGTGCACTGACACTGCTGATACGTGTTCCGCTTATGCTGATCAGAAACCTAGAGCGACAGCAATGTAAAGAACTGCCTTCCCTTACGTCCCAGTTATTCTGTAATAAAGGTCGCACTCTTCTGCTGGTCATTTTTGTTGTATTTTCATGTATAGCTAGCAGTTGCTCTCTCTCTCTTGCTCGCTTGCTCACGGGGCAGATGATGCATTCATATATAAATGTCAGGCAAAATTAGAGCTGAGTTGTACACTCATCGATCATGCTTGGTGGTATTAGTTTATCCAATAATTTTGTTTAACATGCCTTGTTTGTCTCATTCATTGGCTCTAAACCAGGTCTACACTTAACTAAGTTCCATCATCCTATTTATTTTTGCCAACATAATGTCTATTTTTCAATTTTAGAGTTCATATTATCATGTTGGTAGTCGTGGTTCAACTTGTGTCGCCCTTCAACTCCTTGAGCAAGCCAAGGCGAGGTGTATCTTCTACACGACAGGAAGGGGGCATTAAAGGGGTTTGCTGCTGCTCTGGATTTTACCGATTACCCTTCGACTCGTTAGAGGAAGAGAAAGCAGTTATCACCAGGCTTCCAAAGGATTGTCCTGAGTGGAGGGGCTATTGAAGAGGTTGAAGTACCTCTCCTGTTCTCCCTCCCCCTGGGTCCAATGTTGCCTTTAGACGGGTAGGGAGCAATGCACTTGACAAGCATTTAATTTTTGTAGTTATAAGGAATAGCATCTACAATCGGACTTTAAATGGCTTGCCAGTTCAACTTCAGCCAGCTATACCATGCTATTTGGGGTGAGTTAGATTGGGATTACCCCAAAAAAAAAAAAATTGGAAGGATGCTTCGAGAACTTCAAGTGAGACCTTGGCCCATTGTTGTCGATATCGGCAGGTGATGAGTTGAAATATTGAGCAACTTTTGTTTTACCTGAAAGTTCAAATATTTATTTACTCGTTCTGAGTTTTTTTTATCTAACTTGGATTCCTTTTACTTAGCTATTGACTCAGCTTGGTGCCAGCATTTTTGTTCATTAAGACAGGACGTCCTGTCCATTACACTACAGTCCTGTCTTCATGGACAATAGTGTTTTTTGTCCACCGTTTGATGATTTTAGGAACAGAACACCACGTTCATCTTGTCCAGCGTTTGTTTCACATATGTCTGTTCTGTTTGTCCTGTCTGACGTTTGTTTTAGGAGTGATCTTCTCGTGAACTTCTTTGGGTTTTAAGAGAGATGTCAATGGTTTCGATGCAATATGACATTATATTCAAACCTAAATTCAAGTAAACAAATTTGATAATATATATCCAACGACCAAATAATCACTATATTCACTTCAAAAATTTTATAATCATTTTAAAAGACAAAATTTCATCCATGATATGTGATTGGAACACATAGCGACAAGAGTAGGCAACATTACAATTTCCTTCTCTTTTTTTCTTCTTGCTCTTCTGTTCTTCAATAAAACGCCGAAGAAAAGGCTCCGCCTTCATGACAGACAAACGGTAAGCAACCAAGATTGTCTGTTTCCTCTCTCGGTCTTTCTCTTGTTCTTGGGCCTTGCATATAGGCCATAGGTTACACATTCTTCTGTAGCAGCTACGATCACATACTCAAGTAGTACTTGAAATGCAGAGATTCGTCACACTCAGATGAACTGTGTGGCCAAGAGCTGTTGTTGATCTACCCTTCAAAATTAACAGGAACGCATGATTCCTTGACGCCAAATTCTGGGGGAAAGGATGCCGGCGACATTCATTCAATGTTAAAACATGAAGCTGCTAATCTCATCAAAGGCTTGACAGAGGACGCATCGATTGCACGTCTGATCACCATAAATAAAAATTTGTAAAGCAAAAATATATGCCTTGTGACATGTCTGCCTTGTGACATGTCTGATCAGTTCTAAAGAAACATGCTTCAGTTCATGTGCGTAGAGAAAAACTCAACCTCACATATGCGAAATTCCAGCAAAAAAACATATAAATTCAAAAAATTCAAGTTGGCATATGACAATTCTAGCCAAACATAAATAAACCACAAAAATGCAAGCATATACATGAAAATTAAGCATGAAAATTAAGCAAAAAACAGGTAAATTCAAACTTACATAATGCAATTCTAGGCAAAAAGACAAAGTCAAATTTACATATGGTGATTTGATTCTAGACCAATTAGAACAAAATCTCAAATTTATAGATCTAGAGATGGAAGTTGGCGAGTACTCACTTGTGCTAGATGCAATCTGCTACCAAATGATAAACCCAAGTCACCTATTGGCAGAATGTTGCAGCAATATGGAACAACAAAGTTTATTCCCTCCCACACAATGGCAATGTTAACTCATTGTAGGAGCCGAGCTTTTGGTGGATTCAATTTACCATTCAATGCACCACCAACTAGATCTGTTTCAAATGTTGTTGCATTTTACTTGAAATTCAAATTCTTGATCTTCCATGCTAGTGGCCATTAAAGCCTGTCATGGCCTAGGAAGGCGACAAAGAAACCAATTTTTTATACAATAAGAGGAAGAAAACAAAAAATTACAACAACACCCTTTCAAAATTAACCAAATCAAAATCTAAGTCCCTGTTGAATTTCCATGCAGGGAACTCCCTTCCTGTCAAACTTTGCACACTTGTCTCCATGTGACCTTGGCAACTTTGAGATAGAATAACAACACTCTTCCTCCCTTCCACACAAAAAAGAATGATGCGATCCAGCATCGGAAATCTGCCGCAAACAGCAATGTGCATAAACTATCTCACTTGTGGCGAGCCTCCTTCAACCATACCTGCCCGCGCCTTTGTTTAGCCACAAACTTTTTCCTCACCTTCTGCCACACGTTTTCTAGATACAATTAACCCAATTTCTTGTTTGTGCACATAATCGCATGAGGGCTTGTCCATAATCTCTTCAATATGAAAAGATCAATACTAGAAGAAGAAATAGCAGCCCTAACTAAAATGCCAAAACTATCATGAAATCTTCCCCACTCTTACACCAGATAGACATTTGTACAAACAGATACCAGACCAACAATCCTGCCAAAACCTTATATGGCCATCCCCCACAGGCCATTTACTTTCATCTTCTAGTCTAGGCCATCCCCAACAACCAAGATGAAATCTTGGATCCTCTGTAAGTTCAGAAACTAGGAAACCCTAGGTACCTCTTAAACCCAAGCCTTATGCTTCTGTATTACTCAATATAAATCTCTTATATTGAGTATGACATTCGACCCGTAAGGAGACAAGGGGCCTCTTCTACTTAAACCTTGGTCAGGTCTAATACAATGACAGTATCTTATAGATACATTTTAGCACAATTTTTCAATAACCAAAAGAATGATTATTTGCATGACTACCCAAAGTATATTATATGCCATGTTACAGGCACCCTGATGATATCGTATATTTATTCTTGTGCTGATAACCAATTTGAGTATATCCTCATCTACATGCTTTGATTTAATTTTAAGTGGTAGATCAGGTGAGCTTTGATCCATGTATACTGTGTGCTTATATCATGATTATATATCCACATCCATGTCACAATGATATGTTAACTGCGTGGCTTTGGCTTGTGAACTACAGCGTGTTTCAGAAAGCAGGGTAAAACATTTTCCTTTATTTTTGAACCAATAAAATGTTGAAAATGAAATTAATGGAAATGTCATAAAAATGTATTAGAAGTTACGAAAACCATGAAAACATGAGCTGTATGTGATTGAATCTGAATCCACCTCCGTGCATGTCATTGTGGATGTGGGTGGGTTCTGTCATGATGCCAATTTTCTCCCTTGCTTGGTCTTGAAACGTAATGGGATCAAGCATTTCATGACAAGGGTTTCCCATGTCAAGCAGACAACATACATGTGCACAAACATTTCACTGTGCACATGGTGCTTATCATGATACAAGATGTCGGTCAGGATTTTCCACAAGCATTTTGGGCGCATGTTCCATTCGGTAGTAAAAAGCCCAAATCCAGTAATCGTTGCCATTTGCAACAAATGCAAAAGGGGCTTTAGCAATAGAATCGAACAATAGATAGAGGAGACAGAGAGAGAGAGGAGAGAGAGGGAGAGAGATTGGAATTGACCCGTACCTGGAATGCAATGGTCACCCTGCCTTGCTGAACGCCGCTGCCTAGGACCCGCTGGAAGACACCCTGCTGAGGATCTGTTCGATGACGCCCGCTGAGAAGATGCAAGCAATGCTGCGGTGGTCGCCCTCCAGCAGAGATAGAGGAGAAGGAGAGAAACAGGAAGGGCTAGGGGCAGCTCGGGCGACCGAGGAGAAGGAGAGAAACAGGAAGGGCTAGGGGCAACTCGGGGGCGGAGACGAGGGTGGAGATGGAGGAGAAAGGCAGCTTGGGGGCGGAGAAGAGGAGAAAGGCAGGGGAGATGGGGGCAGAGGTGGAGGAGAAGGAGATGGCGTCGAGGGCTCGGGGTTGGGGTCGTGGTCGTCGGGGGCAGGAGACGAAGGTTTTGTCCTGTCTGTTCCGAGGGTTGGCTCGGAACTGGATGGAACCAAAAATTTATTTATACCCTTGTCTAGTCGTCCGTTTTGTCCAGTCTGTCTTGTGTCCAACGTTTGATGAAAAAATCACCAAAACAGGACACGTCTGTCCTGTTCTGCATGTCCTGTTGCCATTAAACGATCTCTTAGAGGTCGTTTGATTGTTGTCCATTAAGACAGGACAAACAGGATGTCCTGTCTATTACACTACTGTCCTGTCTTCATGGACAATAGTGTTCTTTGTCCACCGTTTGATGATTTTAGGAACAGAACACCATGTTCATCCTGTCCAGCGTTTGTATCAGATATGTCTGTTCTGTCTGACGTTTGTTTTATGAGGGATCTTCTCGTGAACCTCTTTGGGTTTTAAGAGAGATGTCAATGGTTCCGATGCAATATGACATTATATTCAAACCTAAATTCAAGTAAACAAATTTGATAACATATATCCAACGACCAAATAATCACTATATTCACTTCAAAAATTTTATAATCATTTTAAAAAACAAAATTTCATCCATGATATATGATTGGGACATATAGAGACAAGAGTAGGCAACATTACAATTTCCTTCTCTTTTTTTCTTCTTGCTCTTCTGTTCTTCAATAAAACGCCGAAGAAAAGGCTTCGCCTTCATGACAGACAAACGGTAAGCAACCAAGATTGTCTGTTTCCTCTCTTGCTCTTTCTCTTGTTCTTGGGCATTGCATATAGGCCATAGGTTACACATTCTTCTGTAGCAGCTACGATCACATACTCACGTAGTACTTGAAATGCAGAGATTCGTCAGACTCAGCTGAACTGTGTGGCCAAGAGTTGTTGTTGATCTACCCTTCAAAATTAACAGGAACGCATGATTCCTTGACGCCAGATTCTGGGGGAAAGGATGCCGGCGACATTCATTCAATGTTAAAACATGAAGCTGCTAATCTCATCAAAGGCCTGACAGAGGACGCATCGATTGCACGTCTGATCACCATAAATAAAAATTTGTAAAGCAAAAATATATGCCTTGTGACATGTCTGATCAGTTCTAAAGAAACATGCTTCAGTTCATGTGCGTAGAGAAAAACTCAACCTCACATATGCGAAATTCCAGCAAAAAAACATATAAATTCAAAAAATTCAAGTTGGCATATGACAATTCTAGCCAAACATAAATAAACCACAAAAATGCAAGCATATACATGAAAATTAAGCAAAAAACAGGTAAATTCAAACTTACATAATGCAATTCTAGGCAAAAAAGACAAAGTCAAATTTACATATGGTGACTTGATTCTAGACCAATTAGAACAAAATCTCAAATTTATAGATCTAGAGATGGAAGTTGGCGAGTACTCACTTGTGCTAGATGCAATTAAGCCACTTGAACCTTCAGCCATCAAGAATCTGCTACCAGATGATAAACCCAAGTCACCTATTGGCAGAATGTTGCAGCAATATGGAACAACAAAGTTTATTCCCTCCCACACAATGGCAATGTTAACTCATTGTAGGAGCCGAGCTTTTGGTGGATTCAATTTACCATTCAATGCACCACCAACTAGATCTGTTTCAAATGTTGTTGCATTTTACTTGAAATTCAAATTCTTGATCTTCCATGCTAGTGGCCATTAAAGCCTGTCATGGCCTAGGAAGGCGACAACGAAACCAATTTTTTATACAATAAGAGGAAGAAAACAAAAAATTACAACAACAACCTTTCAAAATTAACCAAATCAAAATCTAAGTCCCTGTTGAATTTCCATGCAGGGAACTCCCTTCCTGTCAAACTTTGCACACTTGTCTCCATGTGACCTTGGCAACTTTGCGATAGAATAACAGCACTCTTCCTCCCTTCCACACAAAAAAGAATGATGCGATCCAGCATCGGAAATCTGCCGCAAACCGCAATGTGCATAAACTATCTCACTTGTGGCGAGCCTCCTTCAACCATACCTGCCCGCGCCTTTGTTTAGCCACAAACTTTTTCCTCACCTTCTGCCACACGTTTTCTAGATACAATTAACCCAATTTCTTGTTTGTGCACATAATCGCATGAGGGCTTGTACAAACACATACCAGACCAACAATCCTGCCAAAACCTTATATGGCCATCCCCCACAGGCCATTTACTTTCATCTTCTAGTCTAGGCCATCCCTAACAACCAAGATGAAATCTTGGGTCCTCTGTAAGTTCAGAAACTAGGAAACCCTAGGTACCTCTTAAACCCAAGCCTTATGCTTCTGTATTACTCAATATAAATCTCTTATATTGAGTATGACATTCGACCCGTAAATAGACAAGGGCCCTCTTCTACTTAGACCTTGGTCAGGTCTAATACAATGACAGTATCTTATAGATACATTTTAGCACAATTTTTCAATAACCAAAAGAATGATTATTTGCATGACTACCCAGAGTATATTATATGCCATGTTACAGGCACCCTGATGATATCGTATATTTATTCTTGTGCTGATAACCAATTTGAGTATATCCTCATCTACATGCTTTGATTTTAATTTTAAGTGGTAGATCAGGTGAGCTTTGATCCATGTATACTGTGTGCTTATATCATGATTATATATCCACATCCATGTCACAATGATATGTTAACTGACTGACGTGGCTTTGGCTTGTGAACTACAGCGTGTTTCAGAAAGCAGGGTAAAACATTTTCCTTTATTTTTGAACCAATAAAATGTTGAAAATGAAATTAATGGAAATGTCATAAAAATGTATTAGAAGTTACGAAAACCATGAAAACATGAGCTGTATGTGATTGAATCTGAATCCACCTCCGTGCATGTCATTGTGGATGTGGGTGGGTTCTGTCATGATGCCAATTTTCTCCCTTGCTTGGTCTTGAAACGTAATGGGATCAAGCATTTCATGACAAGGGTTTCCCATGTCAAGCAGACAACATACATGTGCACAGACATTTCACTGTGCACACGGTGCTTATCATGATACAAGATGTCGGTCAGGATTTTCCACAAACATTTTGGGCGCATGTTCCATTCGGTAGTAAAAAGCCCAAATCCAGTAATTGTTGCCATTTGCAACAAATGCAAAAGGGGCTTTAGCAATAGAATCGAACAATAGAGAGAGGAGACAGAGAGAGAGAGGAGAGAGAGAGAGAGAGAGATGGGAATAGACCCGTACCTGGAATGCAATGGTCACCCTGCCTTGCTGAACGCCGCTGCCTAGGGGACCCGCTGGAAGACGCCCTGCTGAGGATCTGCTCGATGACGCCCGCTGAGAAGCTGCAAGCAATGCTGCGGTGGTCGCCCTCCAGCAGAGACAGAGGAGAAGGAGAGAAACAGGAAGGGCTAGGGGCAGCTCAGGCGACCGAGGAGAAGGAGAGAAACAGGAAGGGCTAGGGGCAGCTCGGGGGCGGAGACGAGGGTGGAGATGGAGGAGAAAGGCAGCTTGGGGGCGGAGAAGAGGAGAAAGGCAGGGGAGATGGGGGCAGAGGTGGAGGAGAAGGAGATGGCGTCGAGGGCTCGGGGTTGGGGTCGTGGTCGTCGGGGGCAGGAGACGAAGGTTTTGTCCTGTCTGTTCCGAGGGTTGGCTCGGAACTGGATGGAACCAAAAATTTATTTATACCCTTGTCTAGTCGTCCGTTTTGTCCAGTCTGTCTTGTGTCCAACGTTTGATGAAAAGATCACCAAAACAGGACACGTCTGTCCTGTTCTGCATGTCCTGTTGCCATCAAACGATCTCTTAGAGGTCGTTTGATTGTTGTCCATTAAGACAGGACAAACAGGATGTCCTGTCTATTACACTACTGTCCTGTCTTCATGGACAATAGTGTTCTTTGTCCACCGTTTGATGATTTTAGGAACAGAACACCACGTTCATCCTGTCCAGCGTTTGTATCAGATATGTCTGTTCTGTCTGACGTTTGTTTTATGAGGGATCTTCTCGTGAACCTCTTTGGGTTTTAAGAGAGATGTCAATGGTTCCGATGCAATATGACATTATATTCAAACCTAAATTCAAGTAAACAAATTTGATAACATATATCCAACGACCAAATAATCACTATATTCACTTCAAAAATTTTATAATCATTTTAAAAAACAAAATTTCATCCATGATATATGATTGGGACATATAGAGACAAGAGTAGGCAACATTACAATTTCCTTCTCTTTTTTTCTTCTTGCTCTTCTGTTCTTCAATAAAACGCCGAAGAAAAGGCTTCGCCTTCATGACAGACAAACGGTAAGCAACCAAGATTGTCTGTTTCCTCTCTTGCTCTTTCTCTTGTTCTTGGGCATTGCATATAGGCCATAGGTTACACATTCTTCTGTAGCAGCTACGATCACATACTCACGTAGTACTTGAAATGCAGAGATTCGTCAGACTCAGCTGAACTGTGTGGCCAAGAGTTGTTGTTGATCTACCCTTCAAAATTAACAGGAACGCATGATTCCTTGACGCCAGATTCTGGGGGGAAAGGATGCCGGCGACATTCATTCAATGTTAAAACATGAAGCTGCTAATCTCATCAAAGGCCTGACAGAGGACGCATCGATTGCACGTCTGATCACCATAAATAAAAATTTGTAAAGCAAAAATATATGCCTTGTGACATGTCTGATCAGTTCTAAAGAAACATGCTTCAGTTCATGTGCGTAGAGAAAAACTCAACCTCACATATGCGAAATTCCAGCAAAAAAACATATAAATTCAAAAAATTCAAGTTGGCATATGACAATTCTAGCCAAACATAAATAAACCACAAAAATGCAAGCATATACATGAAAATTAAGCAAAAAACAGGTAAATTCAAACTTACATAATGCAATTCTAGGCAAAAAAGACAAAGTCAAATTTACATATGGTGACTTGATTCTAGACCAATTAGAACAAAATCTCAAATTTATAGATCTAGAGATGGAAGTTGGCGAGTACTCACTTGTGCTAGATGCAATTAAGCCACTTGAACCTTCAGCCATCAAGAATCTGCTACCAGATGATAAACCCAAGTCACCTATTGGCAGAATGTTGCAGCAATATGGAACAACAAAGTTTATTCCCTCCCACACAATGGCAATGTTAACTCATTGTAGGAGCCGAGCTTTTGGTGGATTCAATTTACCATTCAATGCACCACCAACTAGATCTGTTTCAAATGTTGTTGCATTTTACTTGAAATTCAAATTCTTGATCTTCCATGCTAGTGGCCATTAAAGCCTGTCATGGCCTAGGAAGGCGACAACGAAACCAATTTTTTATACAATAAGAGGAAGAAAACAAAAAATTACAACAACAACCTTTCAAAATTAACCAAATCAAAATCTAAGTCCCTGTTGAATTTCCATGCAGGGAACTCCCTTCCTGTCAAACTTTGCACACTTGTCTCCATGTGACCTTGGCAACTTTGCGATAGAATAACAGCACTCTTCCTCCCTTCCACACAAAAAAGAATGATGCGATCCAGCATCGGAAATCTGCCGCAAACCACAATGTGCATAAACTATCTCACTTGTGGCGAGCCTCCTTCAACCATACCTGCCCGCGCCTTTGTTTAGCCACAAACTTTTTCCTCACCTTCTGCCACACGTTTTCTAGATACAATTAACCCAATTTCTTGTTTGTGCACATAATCGCATGAGGGCTTGTACAAACACATACCAGACCAACAATCCTGCCAAAACCTTATATGGCCATCCCCCACAGGCCATTTACTTTCATCTTCTAGTCTAGGCCATCCCTAACAACCAAGATGAAATCTTGGGTCCTCTGTAAGTTCAGAAACTAGGAAACCCTAGGTACCTCTTAAACCCAAGCCTTATGCTTCTGTATTACTCAATATAAATCTCTTATATTGAGTATGACATTCGACCCGTAAATAGACAAGGGCCCTCTTCTACTTAGACCTTGGTCAGGTCTAATACAATGACAGTATCTTATAGATACATTTTAGCACAATTTTTCAATAACCAAAAGAATGATTATTTGCATGACTACCCAGAGTATATTATATGCCATGTTACAGGCACCCTGATGATATCGTATATTTATTCTTGTGCTGATAACCAATTTGAGTATATCCTCATCTACATGCTTTGATTTTAATTTTAAGTGGTAGATCAGGTGAGCTTTGATCCATGTATACTGTGTGCTTATATCATGATTATATATCCACATCCATGTCACAATGATATGTTAACTGACTGACGTGGCTTTGGCTTGTGAACTACAGCGTGTTTCAGAAAGCAGGGTAAAACATTTTCCTTTATTTTTGAACCAATAAAATGTTGAAAATGAAATTAATGGAAATGTCATAAAAATGTATTAGAAGTTACGAAAACCATGAAAACATGAGCTGTATGTGATTGAATCTGAATCCACCTCCGTGCATGTCATTGTGGATGTGGGTGGGTTCTGTCATGATGCCAATTTTCTCCCTTGCTTGGTCTTGAAACGTAATGGGATCAAGCATTTCATGACAAGGGTTTCCCATGTCAAGCAGACAACATACATGTGCACAGACATTTCACTGTGCACACGGTGCTTATCATGATACAAGATGTCGGTCATGATTTTCCACAAACATTTTGGGCGCATGTTCCATTCGGTAGTAAAAAGCCCAAATCCAGTAATTGTTGCCATTTGCAACAAATGCAAAAGGGGCTTTAGCAATAGAATCGAACAATAGAGAGAGGAGACAGAGAGAGAGAGGAGAGAGAGAGAGAGAGAGAGATGGGAATAGACCCGTACCTGGAATGCAATGGTCACCCTGCCTTGCTGAACGCCGCTGCCTAGGGGACCCGCTGGAAGACGCCCTGCTGAGGATCTGCTCGATGACGCCCGCTGAGAAGCTGCAAGCAATGCTGCGGTGGTCGCCCTCCAGCAGAGACAGAGGAGAAGGAGAGAAACAAGAAGGGCTAGGGGCAGCTCAGGCGACCGAGGAGAAGGAGAGAAACAGGAAGGGCTAGGGGCAGCTCGGGGGCGGAGACGAGGGTGGAGATGGAGGAGAAAGGCAGCTTGGGGGCGGAGAAGAGGAGAAAGGCAGGGGAGATGGGGGCAGAGGTGGAGGAGAAGGAGATGGCGTCGAGGGCTCGGGGTTGGGGTCGTGGTCGTCGGGGGCAGGAGACGAAGGTTTTGTCCTGTCTGTTCCGAGGGTTGGCTCGGAACTGGATGGAACCAAAAATTTATTTATACCCTTGTCTAGTCGTCCGTTTTGTCCAGTCTGTCTTGTGTCCAACGTTTGATGAAAAAATCACCAAAACAGGACACGTCTGTCCTGTTCTGCATGTCCTGTTGCCATCAAACGATCTCTTAGAGGTCGTTTGATTGTTGTCCATTAAGACAGGACAAACAGGATGTCCTGTCTATTACACTACTGTCCTGTCTTCATGGACAATAGTGTTCTTTGTCCACCGTTTGATGATTTTAGGAACAGAACACCACGTTCATCCTGTCCAGCGTTTGTATCAGATATGTCTGTTCTGTCTGACGTTTGTTTTATGAGGGATCTTCTCGTGAACCTCTTTGGGTTTTAAGAGAGATGTCAATGGTTCCGATGCAATATGACATTATATTCAAACCTAAATTCAAGTAAACAAATTTGATAACATATATCCAACGACCAAATAATCACTATATTCACTTCAAAAATTTTATAATCATTTTAAAAAACAAAATTTCATCCATGATATATGATTGGGACATATAGAGACAAGAGTAGGCAACATTACAATTTCCTTCTCTTTTTTTCTTCTTGCTCTTCTGTTCTTCAATAAAACGCCGAAGAAAAGGCTTCGCCTTCATGACAGACAAACGGTAAGCAACCAAGATTGTCTGTTTCCTCTCTTGCTCTTTCTCTTGTTCTTGGGCATTGCATATAGGCCATAGGTTACACATTCTTCTGTAGCAGCTACGATCACATACTCACGTAGTACTTGAAATGCAGAGATTCGTCAGACTCAGCTGAACTGTGTGGCCAAGAGTTGTTGTTGATCTACCCTTCAAAATTAACAGGAACGCATGATTCCTTGACGCCAGATTCTGGGGGGAAAGGATGCCGGCGACATTCATTCAATGTTAAAACATGAAGCTGCTAATCTCATCAAAGGCCTGACAGAGGACGCATCGATTGCACGTCTGATCACCATAAATAAAAATTTGTAAAGCAAAAATATATGCCTTGTGACATGTCTGATCAGTTCTAAAGAAACATGCTTCAGTTCATGTGCGTAGAGAAAAACTCAACCTCACATATGCGAAATTCCAGCAAAAAAACATATAAATTCAAAAAATTCAAGTTGGCATATGACAATTCTAGCCAAACATAAATAAACCACAAAAATGCAAGCATATACATGAAAATTAAGCAAAAAACAGGTAAATTCAAACTTACATAATGCAATTCTAGGCAAAAAAGACAAAGTCAAATTTACATATGGTGACTTGATTCTAGACCAATTAGAACAAAATCTCAAATTTATAGATCTAGAGATGGAAGTTGGCGAGTACTCACTTGTGCTAGATGCAATTAAGCCACTTGAACCTTCAGCCATCAAGAATCTGCTACCAGATGATAAACCCAAGTCACCTATTGGCAGAATGTTGCAGCAATATGGAACAACAAAGTTTATTCCCTCCCACACAATGGCAATGTTAACTCATTGTAGGAGCCGAGCTTTTGGTGGATTCAATTTACCATTCAATGCACCACCAACTAGATCTGTTTCAAATGTTGTTGCATTTTACTTGAAATTCAAATTCTTGATCTTCCATGCTAGTGGCCATTAAAGCCTGTCATGGCCTAGGAAGGCGACAACGAAACCAATTTTTTATACAATAAGAGGAAGAAAACAAAAAATTACAACAACAACCTTTCAAAATTAACCAAATCAAAATCTAAGTCCCTGTTGAATTTCCATGCAGGGAACTCCCTTCCTGTCAAACTTTGCACACTTGTCTCCATGTGACCTTGGCAACTTTGCGATAGAATAACAGCACTCTTCCTCCCTTCCACACAAAAAAGAATGATGCGATCCAGCATCGGAAATCTGCCGCAAACCGCAATGTGCATAAACTATCTCACTTGTGGCGAGCCTCCTTCAACCATACCTGCCCGCGCCTTTGTTTAGCCACAAACTTTTTCCTCACCTTCTGCCACACGTTTTCTAGATACAATTAACCCAATTTCTTGTTTGTGCACATAATCGCATGAGGGCTTGTACAAACACATACCAGACCAACAATCCTGCCAAAACCTTATATGGCCATCCCCCACAGGCCATTTACTTTCATCTTCTAGTCTAGGCCATCCCTAACAACCAAGATGAAATCTTGGGTCCTCTGTAAGTTCAGAAACTAGGAAACCCTAGGTACCTCTTAAACCCAAGCCTTATGCTTCTGTATTACTCAATATAAATCTCTTATATTGAGTATGACATTCGACCCGTAAATAGACAAGGGCCCTCTTCTACTTAGACCTTGGTCAGGTCTAATACAATGACAGTATCTTATAGATACATTTTAGCACAATTTTTCAATAACCAAAAGAATGATTATTTGCATGACTACCCAGAGTATATTATATGCCATGTTACAGGCACCCTGATGATATCGTATATTTATTCTTGTGCTGATAACCAATTTGAGTATATCCTCATCTACATGCTTTGATTTTAATTTTAAGTGGTAGATCAGGTGAGCTTTGATCCATGTATACTGTGTGCTTATATCATGATTATATATCCACATCCATGTCACAATGATATGTTAACTGACTGACGTGGCTTTGGCTTGTGAACTACAGCGTGTTTCAGAAAGCAGGGTAAAACATTTTCCTTTATTTTTGAACCAATAAAATGTTGAAAATGAAATTAATGGAAATGTCATAAAAATGTATTAGAAGTTACGAAAACCATGAAAACATGAGCTGTATGTGATTGAATCTGAATCCACCTCCGTGCATGTCATTGTGGATGTGGGTGGGTTCTGTCATGATGCCAATTTTCTCCCTTGCTTGGTCTTGAAACGTAATGGGATCAAGCATTTCATGACAAGGGTTTCCCATGTCAAGCAGACAACATACATGTGCACAGACATTTCACTGTGCACACGGTGCTTATCATGATACAAGATGTCGGTCAGGATTTTCCACAAACATTTTGGGCGCATGTTCCATTCGGTAGTAAAAAGCCCAAATCCAGTAATTGTTGCCATTTGCAACAAATGCAAAAGGGGCTTTAGCAATAGAATCGAACAATAGAGAGAGGAGACAGAGAGAGAGAGGAGAGAGAGAGAGAGAGAGATGGGAATAGACCCGTACCTGGAATGCAATGGTCACCCTGCCTTGCTGAACGCCGCTGCCTAGGGGACCCGCTGGAAGACGCCCTGCTGAGGATCTGCTCGATGACGCCCGCTGAGAAGCTGCAAGCAATGCTGCGGTGGTCGCCCTCCAGCAGAGACAGAGGAGAAGGAGAGAAACAGGAAGGGCTAGGGGCAGCTCAGGCGACCGAGGAGAAGGAGAGAAACAGGAAGGGCTAGGGGCAGCTCGGGGGCGGAGACGAGGGTGGAGATGGAGGAGAAAGGCAGCTTGGGGGCGGAGAAGAGGAGAAAGGCAGGGGAGATGGGGGCAGAGGTGGAGGAGAAGGAGATGGCGTCGAGGGCTCGGGGTTGGGGTCGTGGTCGTTGGGGGCAAAAGACGAAGGTTTTGTCCTGTCTGTTCCGAGGGTTGGCTCGGAACAGGCTGGAACCAAAAATTTATTTATACCCTTGTCTAGTCGTCCGTTTTGTCCAGTCTGTCTTGTGTCCAACGTTTGATGAAAAAATCACCAAAACAGGACACGTCTGTCCTGTTTTGCATGTCCTGTTGCCATCAAACGACCTCTTGTTACTATTATAGGCTTTGTTTGGTAGTGTATGCAAATGCAGTCACTTTTATCTGCCGCTATATATACATACATATGAAGAGACAGAGAGAGATGAAGACGAATTCATTTCAATGAAACACATCCAAGAGCAATGGATGTAAAACATACATGTGAAAATGATGAGTAAAGTTAGAGGTAGGATCAGGGCACCAAAAAGCTGTCTGATATGACACGATAGATGGTTAAAAGAAAAATAAAAGAAAAAATGATGGATATTTTTTCACTTAATATTAGTTTACATTTTTTTAACCATCAATTTTCTTCATATGAATAATGTTTATATATATATATATATATATATATATATATATATATAATTAGCAGATTTATAATGCGTATAATTAAACAACTGATAATGATTGTTCTGATTTCTCATATGGAAATGTCAACCGACAGGATTGGGAATGCTTTATCAGTTGTTTAATTAGTAACTAATTAGTCACCCGACCCGACTCACCCAACTCTTTATCATGTCAGACTTGGCCAACGGACAGCAAGGAATGTCAACCGACAGGATTGAAAACATCCACTTTTTCTGGATATTCACATATTTGGAGTCAAATATGAACCAAAAAAATCATATTTGAATCCAATACTGATTTCACAATCTGGATCTTATCAGAATCCGATGTTTAAATTCATATATAAATCCAAATCTGAATTTTAAACCGAATCCAATGGGCTTTCAAAATGCAGAGGTTTGAATACAGAATATTTATTTGAAACTAAATTTGATCTGATTTTTCAATCATATTTTTTTTTTTCATATTTGATCAATATGGAATCGGATTGTAATTGGTTTGAATCAAAATTGAGATCCACATAATACGACCAAATGCAGATCCGTTTCTAAATAAAAAGGGATAGGTGCATCACCACGGTTGGATTGGAAAGGCGTAAAAACAAATTATTTTTCTTAGGGGCCGTTTGATAGCCTGGAAATGTGGAATTGAAAATATATTTCTGAAAATATATTTCTTGAAAAAAATGAATGAAAAAAATCTTTCCGATTCCAATTTTGATGTGTGTGATGACAGAGAAATATATTCTTAATATATTTCTGGGTTTGATGGTACAGAAATATATTTCTAGATTTCCAGAAAATTAATTCTTAGTTTGATAATAAGGAAACATTTTTCCAGGTTTACAGAAATTAAATAAATAACCACACCAAATAGATAAAAAACCCTCAATGTCGAGTCTTTTTCGTACAAGAACAAAAATAACTGCAGTAAAGTTCGAAGAACATATCAACGCACCAAGATACTATAAAGACAAACAATATCAAATGTTTTAATCAATATCTACGCAGATTTCATAATTACAGGAACCATATTCATTGGATATATATCAAAATTTTACTATAAGGTCTACAACACTAGACAAACCACATACATATTCCGATCAGTGATATAATATTTACATATTCTCATCAGTGTTTAGTGTTCAGAAGAACTTCAACAACGTTCCATAACAAAAAAAGCCAAGTGCGTGTGTAGAGTATCCATAGAAGCAAGTACATATGTAGTGTCTTGTATGCATCTACCATAACAAAAAAAAGTAAACAAAATCAAATTTGCCCCTTGCGCGACCTTCGAACATACGTCATACTTATGTCAGTGCTTCATCTTTGATTACCTGTGAACGTAAACATAAACATCACATTTTGACACAGATTAAAGCGTAATGAGCGTATATTCTCAGTACAATAACTAACAACAATAGAACATAAACAAAACAAACATTTGCCTAACTAAAACCAGCAGCACAATAGTTTATGTGTGTGATAAGTTAATCCGCACCTACGATTTTGAAAATTCATAAACAGTTGAGATGTTATCGAACTGCGCAAACCCCAAAATAGGAAAAAAAAATATAGCATATATATCCAAACAAGAATCACAAACCATACCAAACCAAATACCATGGAAGCGGCAATTTAAAAACTTATGAAGGAAAAGGAAAACTACTATGAGCACTAACAAACAAACATGTTAGGCAAGAGGAAAACAATAAAGATTCCAGAGAAGTGTAAGCTTCCCAAAGCAGAAATGAACATGCAGGATCTAATGTTTGAAGATGAAATTAGCTTATATAAAAGTTATTTTTGTTGCAGAGGGCTTCAGCAGAGAAAAACCAAGCTCAAGCTTGGATAAACAAGCTTATCCCGAGCTCAGTGGATTTGATCTGAACCAAGTTCAAGGCTACCTCAATTTTCAACTCAGCTCATGTATGCCTCTACTTAGATGGGCAGATTTGTCGAAGATGCATAGGCTGTTGTTGGTGACAGTCTTGCTGCCCAATCGAGGAGCATATCACTAAGTACAACCGAGCCAAGGTGTAACTTCACAAGTTCCCCAGGATCCCTACATGTGAAACCATTATATATATATATATATATATATATATATATATATATATTGTTAAAGACATCCATAAGGCCTATAGCTCACAGATTGTAGTGCATATTCTTAATGCATATGCTAATTCTGGTTGATACTGCAATAAAAAAAGAGTTTCCACAAAGACCATAAGATGGAGAACAATATATATGTATATTACATAAAAGGTTTAGACTTCATGCTCAAAGATACTTGTGAAAGCACATCTGATGCCGACAGCTAGCTCAGAAACACTAATGAAAACAATTACTAGTGTTACATCACCCCAAAATTCACTCACACCTCTTGAGAAGGGATTAAAGATCTGGAATTTGGAGTTTCAGCAAACAGAAAAGAATAGCATCTTCTTCCACAAACAAACAGAGGCCGGACGCAGGCAACAGCATATTGAACTCATCCGCCTGGGTACCAACAATCACATAACCGACCAGGTCATGAACTTGGAAAATGGCATGAGACAGGTCATGACCAACCAAATAAACTTGGAAAATAGCAAACTCATGAACATAGATGAAAAGGATGAAATCCAGCTTCAGAGTAACTTCTGTCTGCACTTCCAGAAACAATCTATCAACGAAGGATTCAAAAGCACTAGGTAGTACCGACACAGAGCATTCATTATTACCGCATCGAAGTAACAATTTTGGCACCATATTTCACTGTAGACTTCGAAAATAAAGCTCAAAATCAAAAGAAGAATACATAAAAAAGAGGGAAATGCAGGAATCGACAAACGGGAAAGGGAAAGGAGCTGATTCCAGAGCACAAGCGGAAAAGGAAGAAATTGGGATTTACCTGATAGCAGAAACTGACGATGAAGCAGTACTTGAACGGACGGACCTGCAATGACAGATACATACATCAGAAAACAATCCAACGAATAGATCCATAGAACGAAGGCGAGAAAGATATGTTGGTCATATTCAGATTCGCAGTCAGAAACTAAAAATCAGCAAAGATAAGAGCAATTTAGGCTGGTTAACTAGGGAAGGCGAGACGTGTCTACCTCGGAGAGTGACAAGGTGAGTGGCTGGAGCAGGAGGGTGAGAAGGGAAGAGAGACGGCAGCGGCTGCGTGAGGACCTCGCGGCAACACGAAGCAAGACGCAACTGAGAAAAGGAAAGAGGAAAGAGAAGAGCAAGGGATTCAGGTGGGAAGGCGAGTGGTGCATACCTCTGAGAATGAAAGGGTGAGTGGTCGGAGCAGGAGATGAGAGTGCGAGGGAGACGACGAGAAAGAAGAGGCAGGGGCTGCGGCTCAGTCGCGGAAATTTTGAATTTTTTTTCTGGGTGGATAGTATTTTTCCGGCGTAATAAACAGCCCCTTATATGAAATTTATTAGGCTGCATAACAACTGGGCATTTGGTCTAGTGGTATGATTCTCGCTTTGGGTGCGAGAGGTCCCGAGTTCGATTCTCGGAATGCCCCTTTTATTTTTCTTTCATTTTATATGGGGTTTGCTACGCTGGTCTCTGAGAAAGTGTCACTCAATTGGTTGCCTCTTTTTTGGTCAAGAAATTGATGAAAATTTCCAAAGTTACGTCCACTGGGTCTTTGACGATCGTATATTAGAAATTTACCACAAAATTAAAACATTTTTTTCAACCACACACATAAAGATTTATAAATTGCAAAAAGACGCTTTAAGGGTCCATTTGGATGCCGTCCATGAAAACGTGGTTGAGTTGTTTTGTAAAATTGGGTCTTTGGTCTAGCTATGGTGCACGCGCAAAACCTGGTTATACGTACATGATGAAAACCCGATCTTGCAATTTGAAGCCACATCATCATCTTGGATGAAATGCTAACTTGGCTTTTCCGCTTTTTTAAAACGCGGTAATTTATTTAACAAAATGGTAAGGCTTTTCATAATCAGATTTTGCCGCCAGCCCAAGTTATTTTGGGGCAAGATGTCAATGGATCAGAATCAAGTGCGACATCCAACCAAGCTGCCTCAAAAAAATGGGATAAAAAAATCTAACATCCAATAAGGAAATCAAATTGCATTCAGATTTATAAAATTTCTCATCAAATCTGAGTCCAGTTTCAAATAAATATCCATTTCAGTTTGGATTTAGGTTCGTATTCAGTTTCAAATAAATATCTTACATCTAATATTTATATATCTAGAAGGTCCGTTCCTAACATATCATAATGCAGTGCAGATTTGGTTGTGTATAAGTCCTGAGAGTTTGAAAGCAAACATAAAAGTTGGATTTAGATTGGATTTAATTTGTGAATTTTAAATTTAGATTTGTATATGGTATAAGACATTTTCTCATTCATATTCTAAATGAACATCTGATAAGTCGGATATAGTTGATATCCCTAACATTACGTCATAAAAAATCAGTTTATCTTGTTCATCTCAGACAGCCAAACCGGCTGATTGGCAATTGATTGAACTTACGGTACTTGTAGATTTTGAACTTGTAATGCTTTAACCTGATAAATTTCAGGTCGCACTTGAAGAAGAAGAGAGGGAAAAAAAAAGAAAAAAAAACCCTAAAGCTAGTGCCCATGTATGTTACTCCTAATTAACTGCTGGTGTCTGAATCCCATTTTAACCTACCAGGCAAAATGACAAATATACCACTACAAGAACATGAGGTTTACCGACGGTATGAAAATGACCCGTCAATAAAAAGAAAGTTTCACCAACGACGTTCAAGAGCTGCCAGTGAATGACATTTTTAGCGATGGTGCTGGCATGTCATTAGAATAAAAAAATTAAACATTTCATTCAATGGAAAGGCTTGATTGTTACTTGTAACTGCCAACAGAGCCTCCTTTTATCTTGAAGCGTTTGATACACGCAAAAAGTTTCAGAGAACGCAGCCAGAACATTCTGAATATAGAATTTTCAACGTTTTAAAATGATGATATACCCTGTCCCTCAATCCCTTCCTTTTTACCAAAATTTTTTACCATACGCTTAAAATAATATAGTTGTGCAGGTTTCAGTTTGATAAAAATAAGTATTTTGTTTCCAGCGGTCCATTGGAGATCCCCCTGAATGTGGGTTTTATAACATCAAGTACTTTTATAACACCAAAATTTTACTAGTAGAAAAACTAATATTTTTTTGAAAAACAACTTATATTATGACTTCGTTTATGACTAATTAGTATTTACAAAAATGTTAGGATGTCCATATTTTGTTTAAATACATTTTAATAAAAAAATTAGTCGTCATATATATATATATAGAAAGAAAGAGAGAGAGAGGGAGAGATTAGCAGACGCTTAGGTTAGGGATAACCAGACCTTTTATTTTTTTGCTAAAAATGATTACCTGCATCATGATAAGATGGCTAATATGTTATGCTGCTACATTTAACATAGGCTCTTATTTTAACCTTTAGATAAAAAGTGGCAATAGAAAGCTGTGTAAATTCAACGCCGCTAATTTTTCAGCTTGAGTTTTTTAGTGGTTTTGTTTTTTACCAAGTACTCAAGTTGAAGATAGACATTTGTCCGTTATCTTCTTATTGTTTTCGCACACTTCGACGGCTATTCACATTGATGAATTAAGCGCGGGCAATTTCACGTAAACCAGTTTTTAATTGACCGTTATTTTAAAAGGGGGCTCATTTTTCTTTATGATATTTTACACATACCCACCACCTCATGATTTAAAAATGATAAATAACCATTCCATATTATAAAATAGTTCACGCACACACATTTCACATAGAAATTTCCATATCTTCTGGCATAACAACCGGTAAGTGAAATCAGTCCATGCAAGTGTTAAAGGATTCCATTTCCACCCCCTCCTCAGCTCTTATGTCAGAAGACATAACCAATCCCCATGTTCCATTTTAAAATATAAAAAAAAGATGAATTTACTCTTAAAATATTTTTTCCTAAAACAACTTAAATCAAAGCATGTTTTTATAAATATATTAATATGTTTATATTTTATTTAAAACTCATTTTTAGCAAAAAAAAAAAAAGGTCTGGTTATCCCTGACCTAAGCGTCTAGTTTCTGCTAGTCTCTCTCTCTCTCTCTTAATATGTCTATATATATATATATATATATGTATATATATATATATATACATATTAAGAGAGAGAGAGAGAGAGATATGACGACTAAACTTTTTATTAAAATGTATTTAAACAAAATATGGACATCCTAACATTTTTGTAAATACTAATTAGTCATAAAAGAAGTCTTAAGATAAGTTGTTTTTCAAAACAATATTAGTTTTTCTACTAGTAAAATTTTGGTGTTATAAAAGAAATTGATGTTATAAAACCCACATTCAGGAAGAAACCAAAAAACCGAAGAAGAATGAGAAGAAGAACTATGGCAACACAGAAATGAAGCTTATATATATATATATATGAACCAGAATGCTGGGTCAGGGATAAAAGTTAGGCGTTTAGTTTCTACTAATCTCTCTCTCCCAATTATCTTCAACAGGGATGTTCTCATGCTAAGCAAAAAGGCTGTTAAAACCAATTTTTGGCGATGGTGTTTTCCCCCTTTTTTTGCCCAAGTGCTCTCGAGCCCCATACCTCGATTTGTCATTATCACTGTTACTTTTTTGTTCTTATAAGAGAGATTCCATTTTTTCTTGTTCAGGGGTATTTTGAGGGTTTAGGTCACCAGCAATAAGTATACGTATGAATTAACCCCATCACCATTAAAACGCTTACTTTAATATATTTTTTTTTTTACTAGCTTATAGATATGTGGAAACAGGATATATATATATATATATATATATAGAATGCTGGGTCAGGGATAAAAACTATCCCGTTTTGCTGATGAGGTCTTTACTCATGAAAATTTTTCGGAAAGACAATGACATAAAAGTTTTCTAATGACCTGCCAGCACCATTGCTAAAATGTTATTCACTGACGGCATGAAAATGACCCGTCAGCAAAAATAGAAAGTTTCAACGACGAAGTTCATGAGCGGTCTTGCGTGCTTGACTCTCAACGGCTTAATGAACTGCGGTTGCAGATTGCTTCCTGCTCAAGCTGGACGATCATGTAAATAATTGGTGCATATGAATTTATTTACGGTCAGAGTTGGCGGGCAGCATTCGCCAGGGATTGTTATTTTCTACGGCTGCCATGTGAGTGTTGCAAGCCTTTTTAGCAATTTAGCAATGGCGACGAGTCTCCATTAGGGTGTTAGGAACAACACAATAAACACTCCTCTCACACTCTCAAGATGGGGTTAGAAGCAACAAGGAAGAAGACAACGATTTACGTGGTTCGGAGCAATAATCTCCTATGTCCACGGTCACACAGATCTCTTGTATTCTCTCTCTTAGAAGAACACACAGACAGACACACAATAACTGGCGGCCATCCTCAAAACATAAGGATTAGGGCAAACCCGCATTTGTACAAAATGACATATATGCCCTTACATAAGGAAAAATTTTCATATGTAATTGAGTGTACAGTATGGATCAAGTTCCATACACCAACAATCTCCCACTTGGAATTTGATCCATCCAAGTGCTTCTACATCATATACTCAACCTGTGCGACGTCTCCTCATCAATCAACCTTGGAGACCAACTGAGGTTAAACATAACCTCAACTTCTCAGCAGTCACTGGCTTTGTCAATATGTCTGCTGGATTCTCTGTTCCACGAATCTTTTCAAGAGATAGTATCTTCTCTTGCAACAAATCTCTAACGAAATGATACTTCAATTCAATATGTTTTGTTCTAGCATGGAACACTGGATTCTTGGCTAAATGAATTGCACTTTGACTGTCACAAGAGAGAACACTCTTATCTTCCTTTACATGCAATTCTTTTAGAATAGTCTTTAGCCAAATCATCTCTTTGCTGGCTTCTGTAACAGCAATATATTCAGCTTCTGTAGTAGACAACGCAACAACATTTTGAAGCTGTGAGACCCAACTGACACAGGTTCCTCTTAGGGTGTAAATGTACCCGGTAGTACTTCTCCTACTATCAAGATCACCACCCAAATCTGCATCCACAAAGCCATGCAAAAGTAATTCGTTTTTCTTAAAACAAAGGCTCATACCTGAAGTTCCTTTCAAGTAACGTAATATCCATTTCACAGCTTCCCAATGTTTCTTTCCAGGCTCAGCCATGTATCTGCTCACTGCTCCCACTGTTTGTGCTATGTCTGGTCTAGTGCATACCATAGCATACATCAAACTACCCACTGCTGAAGCATATGGAATCTTTGACATTTCTTCATGTTCTTCATCTGTCTTGGGTGACAAATCCTTGGACAGTTTGAAATGACTAGCAAGAGGCGTACTAACAGGTTTAGCATCTTGCATCTTAAACCTGCACAAGATCTTCTCAATATAATTTTGTTGAAACAAATTTAACGTACCTGTCTTACTGTCCCTACTAATTCTCATCCCAAGGATTTGTTTCGCAGCGCCTAGATCTTTCATTTCAAACTCCTTTGATAGTTGTTCTTTCAGAAAATTAATCTCTTGCAAATTTGAGCCTGCAATAAGCATATCATCCACATATAATAGTAAAATGATATAACAACTATCAAGGTTCTTAAAATAGCAACAGTGGTCCATATCACACTTCTTAAAAGCATTTCTCCCCATGAAGTTATCAAACTTTTTGTACCACTGTCTTGATGCCTGCTTTAAACCATAGAGACTCTTCTCTAACTTGCATACAAGACTTTCTTTTCCTAATACTTGAAAGCCTTCAGGTTGCACCATATAAATATCTTCCTCCAAATCCCCATGAAGGAATGCAGTTTTTACATCTAGTTGCTCTAAATATAAATTTTCAGCTGCAACTAGACTCAATACCAATCTTATAGTAGTTAGTTTTACAACAGGAGAGAAAATTTCTGTATAATCTATACCTTCTTTCTGTTGAAAACCTTTCACTACTAACCTTACTTTATACTTTTTCCTTCCATCTGCTTCTTCTTTAATCTTGTATACCCATTTGTTTTGCAATGCCTTTTTCCCACAAGAAAGCTCATTTAATGTCCACGTTCTGTTAGCATGTAGAGAGTCCATCTCCTCTTTCATAGCTAACTCCCACTTAACAGAATCTGTAACCTGCATTGCTTCATCAAAACACTCGGGTTCTCCAGCATCAGTTAACAACAAGTAATGTAAGTAAGGAGAATACCTTCGATTTGGTTTTGGCCTTCTACTTGATCTCCTTAATGGAGGTTGGGATGTGCTTGCTTCTTGTTCCATTTGACTGTTTCCATCTTGACTCTTAATTGCAACATCATCTTCAGAGACATCTTGAAGTTCTACAATGTCTTCATTTGTGTCATGATGTTCATTCTTCTCAGACATAAGACTATCCTTGTCTTTGTACAGAGCCATCTCATTAAACACTACATCATTATGTCTAATAATTTTCTTTGCTTTATCATCCCAAAAGCGATACCCAAACTCATCATTTCCATAACCAATGAAATAACATTTCCTGGACTTAGGATCTAATTTATCCCTTTTATCCGAGTCTATATGTATGTAAGAAACACAACCGAAGACTCTTAAGTGTGCAAGATTTACCTCCTTGTCGGTCCAGGCTTCTTCAGGTATTCCATAGTCCAAAGGAACAGAAGGCCCACGATTTATCAAGTATGCAGCTGTACTGATTGCATCCGCCCAAAACATCTTTGGTAAGTCTGAATGCAGTCTCATGCTTCTTGCTCTTTCACAAAGGGTTCTGTTCATTCTTTCATCAACCCCATTTTGTCGTGGCTTTTTAGGGACCGTTCTTTGTGTTCGAATCCCATGATTTGCACAAAAATTTTTAAACTCTTTGCTGTCATACTCACCTCCATTATCTGACCGCAGACATTTAATCTTCTTTCCGGTCTGATTTTCTACTTCTGCTTTCAACCTTTTGAAAACAGTAAACACGTCAGATTTATGTTTGAGAAAGTAAACCCATACCTTCCTTGTACAATCATCAATGAATGTGACATAGTATAGGGATCCTCCAAGAGAACGAACTGGAGCTGGTCTCCAAACATCAGTATGCACCAACTCTAACTTTTCCTTCTTTGGAGGCCGTCCAACTTTGGAGAAAGTGACCATTTTCTATTTTCCGAAAACACAGTCTTCACATAGCCCAATGTCTACAGATTTCAAGTCATGCAACTTGTTATTTGTTGTCATGATCTTCATTCCCTTCTCACTCATATGCCCAAGCCTGTAATGCCACAACAATGATTTATTCTCACATTTCGCCATAGCCACTGTGTCTTTCACATCTGCAGTCATGTACTAAGTGTCAAGTTTGTGACCTCGTGCTATAACCATAGCGCCTTTGGTTATCTTCCAAGATCCGCCAACAAAGGTAGTAACATAGCCTTCGTCGTCTAACTGTCCGACTGAGATGAGATTCCTCTTCAACCCTGGGACATGTCTGACATCTTTTAACTTCCATACATGCACATTCTGCATTTTAATGTGAACCTCACCTTTTCCTACAATATCCAGAGGTTCATCATCTGCAAAGTATACTCTACCAAATTTTCCTGCAACATAGTTATGCATACTTTCATTAGAATACGTTGAATGGAAAGATGCGCCAGAGTCTAAAGTCTAAAATCCAAGACTCTATAGAGCTGTGTACATTCAAGGCAAGTGCATCAGCTATATCTTCTGTTGCTGCATTTGCTGAATCGTCTTCACGATTTGGGTTCTTCTTCTTCAACAACCTGCAATCTCTTTTCCGGTATCCTGGCTTACCACAGTTCCAACAGCCATCACTTCGAGGTTTGGATTGACTCCTTCCCTTAGATTTGGACCTTCCACGCTCTTGGTAGCGTTGATTAGTTCTGCCCCTATTTTGAACATTTAGGGCAGAACCGATGGGCTCTCCTACCTCTCTTCTGCGAATGTCCTCACTAAGTATTAAATCTCGAACACCACTGAACTTCAATTTACTTGACCCCGATGAACTACTCACGGCGGTCACAGTGGCACTCCAACTCTTCGGTAGAGATGACAGTAAAATTAAGGCTTGAACCTCATCATCAAACTTAATATCGACAGAACATAATTGAGAAGTAATAACATTGAACTCATTTATGTGATCCGTAACAGAGGCACCTTCAGCCATTTTCAAATTAAATAATCGACGCATCAGATATACCTTATTCGAAGCAGAGAGTTTTTCGTACATATCTGTTAGCGTCTTCATCAGGCTTGCTGTCGTCTTCTCGTTAACAATGTTGAAGGCGACGTTTCTGGCCAGCATCAACCGGATGACTCCAAGGGCTTGTCTATCCAACAACTGCCAATCTGCATCAGCCATTGTTGCAGGTTTCGCTCCCATGAGTGGTTCATGCAGTTTCTTCTGATACAAGTAGTCCTCGATCTGCATCTTCCAGAATCCGAAGTCTTTACCGTCGAACTTCTCGATTCTGACCTTTCCTTCTTCCAGCGCCATTGTTCCTACCTCGAACGAACCTGGCTCTGATACCAGTTGTTAGGAACAACACAATAAACACTCCTCTCACACTCTCAAGAGGGGGTTAGAAGCAACAAGGAAGAAGAAAACGATTTACGTGGTTCGGAGCAATAATCTCCTACGTCCACGGTCGCACAGATCTCTTGTATTCTCTTTCTTAGAAGAACACAAAGACAGACACACAACAACCGGCGACCATCCTCAAAACATAAGGATTAGGGCAAACCCGCATTTGTACAAAATGACATATATGCCCTTACATAAGGAAAAATTTCCATATGTAATTGAGTGTACAGTATGGATCAAGTTCCATACACCAACATAGGGCGCATGCTACGAGTTGGCGAACCACAAAGAAGTTGGTAAAAATAGTTTTGACAGCCTTTTTGCTTAGCACAGGAGCGTCCCTGTTGAAGATAATTGAGTGAGAGAGAGAGAGAGATTAGTAGAAACTAGGCGTTTTAGTCTTGATGTTTATGCTTTTGTTGCAATTTAATAAGATCTCAAAAATAGGTTGATGCAAAACATATGTTAAGTTGATCATTTGTTAGGCTGTAAGTACGTTTTTATAATAAGAAAAAAAAAGAATGAGCCTCATAACATCAACATTTTGAGAACAAATAAAATCTACATTTTTCCTAAAACAACTTAAATCAAAGCATGCTTTTATAAATATATTAATGTGTTTATATTTTATTTAAAAATCTTTTTTATCAAAAAAATGAAAGGTCTGGTTATCCCTGACCTAAGCGTCTAGTTTTTACTAATTTATTTTTTATCATGCTTGAACTTGCCAAGATCTTAAGTTGAACTTGAGAGTGCAAATATGATTTCAAACATATAATTCACCGACCATAGTTGTTTGCGGTGATCATGTCATTATTACTGTATACAAGTAGAATGGATGGTGATTTGTTCATTGCTTCTCTAAATGTACACAGTATAACTTAGAAGTAAGATCATGGTCCGAAGCTAGTCGAGGCAATACAAGGTCATGAGCATGCAATTTCTCACGTGTGTGTGGGGGAACACAATTTCATAAAACATATGAGTTATGGAATATTTTATATTTTTTTAAGATCACATATCTATGGTTATGTTGACCATATAAATATCGGATAAACAAACATTAGTTAGCACAAGAAGATAATTTTGTATGTCATGGACATAAGATAAACAATCAACAGCTCTTAAATCCATACTTTGGTAGATGCTTAAAAGGAGCCTCATAAAACCTTTTGACACCCAAAATATACATGCAAATGTAACTAATGTAATGTGAAACTGTAATAAAAATCGCAAAGCTTGGGCAACTTCAAGAAGATGCCTATGCTTCGATAAATGAAGAATAAATGCGAAAAATAAAGCCGTTAAAGAAAAAAAAAAGTTATCTTACATTTGGTGGCAGAAGATGGGACAGTAATGTTCTTCTTATAGTGGAAAGGAAAATTAAACTTAGGGCGACACGATTATTTTTCCTTACAAAAATATGGTGACGTTAAATTAGGCGCAGAAATTGAACGTTAAAAATTAAAATACTTCCGTTAAAGTGAGGAGTGATGACATAAAGAGAAAAGGGATTTGCAGTTTTCACGGGAAAGGAAATAATCAGGACCGTCCACGTCATCAAGATGGGCGGTCCCCCATTTATTTGGGACATTTTTACCCTCAAATAGTCAAATTCCTTCCCTACTCTACTAAAGCGGATCCTACGTCAGACGAAAAAGAGAGAAAAAGAGCATTCCTCCGTGAAAACTTAAATACCGTAGACTTAGACTATCATCTGACCTGGGGATGTCATTAACCCGGTATAAATCGTCGGCCTGCTGGTTCCTTCATTTCCGACTCTCTCCTGGAGGGAGAGGAAGCGCAGATGGTGGATTCAAAAGGGAAGGGTAAGGAGATTGCCGGAAAGTCTTTTTCCGGTGGCAAGAGGAAGTCCTCACGTCCTCCGGACGGTCCGGGGCACTGCAATTCTTTGATCACATTGCCAACAATGACGACGGTAGCGATTCTGGTAAAATCTACTGTTGTTCTTATCATCATTTATACATGTAATGGGAGAAACCCTAGTTGCTTTGCTTTGTGGTTCCAGTTTTGATGAACGTGGTGCTGCATTCTTATGTGTGCGGGTCCTGCTTTTATTGTTATGTCGTTGGTGCTACCAGAGATTAGCAGCGACTCATTGTTCGTTCCTTTAAGCAGCTGTTTATTTAGCGCCGGCGGGTGGCATTGGGGGTTTCCCATTCATAATCCCTCCCTCAGTTTCTCCTTCAAGCTCCCCCATTCAAAATCCAAGTAATCCTCCACTCTGAACTGTTTTCAAACCACTCTAGGGGAGGGCTAAGTTGGTTATGATCCTTTCTCTCACTACTTTCCCCACTGATCTCCCCTTCTTGAGCAGCACCAACACTCAATCTCACTACTTGTCCAGTTCATAGCTGGCTAAAACAAACATATATAGGTTTTGCTTGTCCTTATGCTAATCTCTCGTAGCACCAACAAACATAACAATAAATTCCGCAAAGAGAAAAGCAGACCCGCACACCAGAAGTGAAGATAAGATAAGAATGCAGCACCACGTTCATCAAAACTAGAACCACAAAGCAAAGCAACTAGGGTTAATCGCTATCATCATCGTCATCCACGTTGGCAATGTGATGGAAGAATTGCAGTGCCCCGTACCAGCTGTGTTTCAGAGAGCCAAATGCGTTGCCGTCAGGAGGACATGAGGACTTCCTCTTGCCACCGGAAGAAACTTTACGGAAAATCTCATGAAGTGAAGGAACGAGGAGGCTCACGATTTATACCGCGTTAATGACATCCGCAGGTGAGGTGAGGTGAGGTGAGGTGATAGTCTACAGTATTTAAGTTTTTACTGAGAATGCTCTTTTCTCTTTTTTTCATCTGACGTAGGATCCACTTTAGTAGGGAAGAAATTTGACTATTTGAGGGTGAAAATGTCCCAAATGATCTTGAATATGAGATTTGAACTAGGCCAGTTTGTTTATCTTTGTGTGTAGGACGGAGAAGGATATTACGCCGATGGGAGGATTCCCCCACTCACTACGGTGTGGTTAAGGACGACTACATTCTCTCTCATCAAGGGTTGCTGCGTTGGTCCTAAGAAGCGAGTGGTGACGCTCCGTCAGTCGCTGTTGAAGCAGACATCTCGAGTCGCAGATCAAGCTCAAGTTCATCGACACCTCCTCCAAGTTTGGCCACGGCCGTTTCCAAACAGCACAGGAAAAGGCCAAGGCCAGGTTTTTTTCCGACGGCTCAAGGCCTAAGACCGCTAAGTCAGGCAAAATCACTTTTTGGATAGATACGGTTGAGTTACTGTTTTCATGCGGACTGTTGAGATACTATCCATTCCCCGTCCCCTGTTGCGAACCAATTCTTTTTTCCTTTAATCAACTCAACAATTTTAGACTCGAATCAGGGGTCTGGCTGTGAGTTTGCATACTGAAGCTCAATCTGATTAGAAAATCGATTCGGATTTTATTTTTTAACCACATCTGGTTAAATGGATCTAAAGTTGAAATATGTGCGATTCATTTACGTTCCTGTGGTGGAATACAACCATATGAGCTGGACTTTTTGATGCGATTTTCCCATAAAGCTAAGCTGACATGAAAATGAAATAGAAGGCAGGTATTGCACTTTATTGTTGGTTACAATGTTTCTAAGCCCTGTTAGGGCCTTCCTTGCTTGGTTACAAGATTAAGATCGCCTTGCAAGACACATGAATCAATTAAATGAAAATGATCAGTGAAATTTTTTAGAGTATAATTACATACTAGAGGAAAGATCCATGTATTTCAAAAACACCCATTTCATTATAGGTCTTCTAATTATTTGATCAAGTGAATGTTGTAAACATAAATATACAAAAATTGGAACTTGATAACCCGCAGACACCTAGGAACAAAAGTTTGGTATTCCTTAAGAGGAAAAGGACTCCCTTCAATATATGATGGGCTATGAACTACAGTACAACTCGTTTGTCCTGTTAGCTTCTAATAAGATGCACAGAGATCAGTTGACAAGTCATGTGAAATGATGGTCACTAGTTATTTCATAAGTTTTTGTTCTTTAAGTTGCGTTTCTTGTATGAGAAGGAGGCCATGCAGATCACATCACTGAGAGATATGGGAGCTACCCGAGTGGTCAGAGATGTTTTGAAGGCTGAGTATTCACGAGGAAGTCCTCTTAGGATATGCATAATTAAATCTTCCACTTTGACAGGTTTTGAAGCAACTGCTAGATGGTGAGCCAACATCTTGGCTTTATAGAAATAATCATCCATAGTTAAGTTTTCTTTCCTCAGTCCTTGTAGTTGTTCCTTGACTTGCATGATTCTTGAGCGAGAATGGACAACATAGGATCTTTTAAGAGCATCCCAAGCTTCATATGACGTCTTAAGTCCAAGAACTTATGCAAGAACCGTTTCAGACAAAGAAGAAATGATACTACTTAAGAGAAGTTGGTGTTGTTTCATCCACATCACATACTCAGTATTAATGGACTGGGATTTCCCATCACTGCTGGTGATATATTGGTTTGGGCATGGTTTAGATCTATCGATGAATCCAAGCAAATCATATGAATATAGTAGAGGCAGAAATTGTGATTCCCATAGTAAAAAGTTGTTCGCAGTCAACTTGATGTTCAAATATATTGTTGTAGAGTGATTGGTGCAAGTAATAAATGTGAAGTACCTTGCAATGATGTCCCTGTTGAATCTGTGGTCGACGCCATCATAGACAAGGAGAGAATGCCGGGCAGCATATTCACGTTTATTTCCAGTCGATCAAGTTGAGGGACCTCAGCTCCCAAACTGAAATGGGAAGAAAAAAACATGGAACTAGGAGAATTTCAGAAAAACCTACGGCACTTATAAATTCTATAGTGCTTCACAGAATCATCTAAAAAATCTAAAAATTGGTTCAAAAATACTAGACATATGCACCAATCCAACGCCACTTTGGTCGACCTCTAATTCATCTTCATTGAAAAACGCTCCACCTTGGAAGTCACGCCCCTGTCTGCTGGTTCTTAAGTGTCACAGCGACAGTGGGTCATTCAAATATTCATACCTCTTCAACCCTAAAAAAAATCTGGTCCTAAGATGCAGACGGTTCCAACAAGCCCTTGCTGTTGTCGGAACTGACAGCACCAGCAGGTTTTGTGCCGGAGTCAGGCGCTGCCACTCCCTGTTTGTTTACAGAAATAGGGGACACTTCAAGAAATTACAGATTATTCGTGGAGTCAGTAAAAAATCCGAAACCTTTTCCAGTTGATCTCCAGTGTCTTAGCAATCCAGTCGATCCTAGCTCGACTGCTAAGGCCTTTCCAGCAACTAGCACCAGGGATAAAAAGCACCGCCTGGTATACTCTGTGTTGCTGCTTCTACCACCAGAGAGTGGACCCAAAAATCACACAAAATTGATTCAAATCTTTGTAATCAATGATAGAAATCAACTTCAAGCGACGATGACATGCAGATAAAAGGGTGAACTGCAAGATTAATGCACCAAATTGCTGAAAAATCCCAAATTCGATGAAAAAATGAAGAACCAGTCACTGTGGCGGCGGAATGCCCTGTACCACCGCCAATTTCCGCCCAAATCCGGTCTGTTTCTTCTTCAAAACAGCACCACAGCGTCTGAAAAAGATGTAGGAGAGTACCTTGGGTTTTCGTCTGTTGAACCAACGTCTACCAAAATTATAGCAAGTTGTTGAAGGCGATCTTGCCTTATCTAGATTTTCCTTATCTAACTTTTCTTCATCGTTTTTCTTGCCCTGTTATGTTATGGATGAGTCATCCAATCCTGGAAAATAGTTGTTAACGTGTTTATCTTTACACGTTGGGACCTTACCTTGTATCATTATAAGGCCTGTGTATTTGGTGAAAGGAATATAGTGAGGGAGAGTTTTCCTCTCTCGTGGATGTAGGCCAGTGGCCGAACCAGGTTGAATTTCTGTCTTCTTTTCTTCTTAACATTCCAACATGGTATCAGAGCGTTAGGTGTGCTCCTTCTTCTTCCTAGCTGTTACAGGCATCTCTCCATGGCCCAGATGATGGAGAAAATCGTGGTTCAAGAACACTCAAATCCGGGCAATAGAATCACCTCAGTTTTGCTAAATGGCTCAAATTACTTGGCTTGGTCCAAGTCGGCTATGTTCTACCTCAGTGGCAAATCGAAGCTGGACTATGTCAACGATGATCTTCCCAAGCCCAACGAGAACGACTCATCCTACAAGGAATGGAGATCCAATAATAATATTGTCATGTCTTGGCTCCTCAATGTCTTGGCTCCTCAATTCCATGGAGCCCAAGATTGCGCAGGATTCTATTTTGCTGAAACTGCGTCTCAAATGTGGAAGAAGGCCAAGGATCTATATGGCGAAAAAAATCAACTTGCTCGCATGTTTCACCTATCCCAAAGCATCCGCAACACAAAAAAGGAAAGTCAATCTCTTAGCGAGCATTTGGGGGAACTACAGGGAAAATGGGACGAGTTGGACTATCTTATGGCCATGTCTGAAAGATTGAGCTCAAAAGAAAAGATTCACGAACAGCAAAAAATATTTGAACTTCTGGCCAGTTTCAGACCCGAGTATGAATCTACAAGGAAGCAGATTCTTATGTCTCCTATTCCTTTGCCCCTATCTACGGTATGTTCTCTTCTCTTAAGTGATGAATCTAGAAAACTTGTGATGAATTCTTCGTCTGGAATTAGTGAAGCAGAACAAACTGAAAGGACTGCCTTCATTGCAAACAACTTCAGTACTCAAGATCTTAAAGGCAGAACCAAACCCAAACGATTCTGCACTTACTGCAAAAAGGATGGTCACACTCGTGACCGTTGCTGGGATATTTATGGGAGACCTAATGACAGAAAGAGGGTTGACAAACCTAAGGATGCTACGCCAAGTGCCAAAGTCGCCACAACAAATGACAAATCAGACACTTTGGATCTTCCTATAATTCTAGGAAGAATCAATGAACTGCTTCAAAGTGTCAAAGGAACTCAATCTACTGTTGCTGCCTCAGCCCAGTTAAACTCTGCAGCAGAAAACAAAGGTATGCTCATCCCTAACCGGTGGATTGTCGATTCAGGGGCCAGCGAACATATGACCATGAATAGCTCTGTTTTTACATTAAATTACTCCTCCACAAAAATACACTACTGTTACTATAGCCAATGGGTCGCACAAAAATGTTGAAAGCATTGGAAATTTACGGTTCTTTGATTCCTCTGACACTTCCAAGGTCCTATACATGCTTGATCTGTCCTCTAATCTACTATCTGTCTCCAAAATCACTAGAGACCTGAATTGTGAGGTTATTTTTTCACCTTCTAATGTGATACTCCAGGACTTAGTGACGAAGAAGAAGATTGGTGAAGGTCACATGGACCGTGGCCTCTACATTTTAGAAGATAAAATGCAAGCTCTCTCAGCAAAGGTGCAAGACGATGGCTCAATGTGGCACCAACGCCTCGGACATATTTCGAGTAGACCTTTAAAAATTTTATTTCCTAGTCTGCAATTTGATTCCGACCTTTGTGAGATGTGTAAACTGGCAAAAATGACAAGATTACCTTTTTCTCACTCTGAAAGCAAGTCTAGTATTCTTTTTGAGTTAATTCACTCTGATGTGTGGGGCCCTATGCCTGTGGATTCTTATTCCAATTTCAAATATTATGTGTTATTCATTGATGACTTTTCCCGTTTCACTTGGATTTATTTATTAAAGTTCAAAGATGATGTGTTTTCCAAGTTCAAGGAATTCTACAAGTTGATTGAAGTCCAGTATGGAGCACATGTTTAAGTTTTTCGGTTTGACAATGGGACAGAATTTAAAAATCACCAGTTTGATATCTTTGAAAAGGAACATGGTATTATTCATCAGTATTCCTGTGTTAGAACGCCCCAGCAAAATGGTGTCTCCGAATGGAAAAATAGACACATTCTAGAGGTAACAAGATCTCTCTTGTTTCAAATGAATATGCCCAAGCGTTTTTGGAGTGATGTTGTACTTACGGCGTGTTATATTATAAATCGCTCTCCCTCAAAGGGGTTACATGGTAAGGCACCTCTTGAAGTGTTAGTTCAAAGAAAATTAAACATCTCTCACATGCGTGTTTTTGGGTGCACAGTATATGTGAAAAATTCAGAGGGCGACAAATTAAGTCCTAGAGCTACTAAATGTGTTTTTCTAGGTTACTCCTCTTCAAAAAAGGGGTACAAGTGCTATGATATTAAGAATAGTCGTCTCTTCATTTCTCGTGATGTGGTGTTTCATGAAAAAACTCCCTTCTTTCACCCTATTGATTATGTTGGGTAGGGGGAGGAAGCCTCACACAACCTTGTTCAACCTTGTATAGACGACTACAAGGAATTTAATGTTGTGATTTCTACTCATCATTCAGCTGATCAGCAGCTTCAACCTATTGAACACCTTGAGGAAAGCGTCTCACAACTTGAACTAAGTCAAGTTCAAGAAGAAAGTAATTTTAGAAGATCTGGAAGAACAACACAACGCCCCAAGTATCTTGATGAGTATGTAATGTTTGCTGCCGGTGAGTACCCTATGGATAAGTATCTTCATTACCAACATCTTTCCAAGAGACATGTTGCGTTCTTAAGCTCTATCGCTAGCCACCATGACCCCAGCTCTTATCAAGAAGCAAAACAGCAATCTATTTGGGTTGAAGCGATGAATGAAGAACTAAATGCTCTACTGAAAAATCACACTTGGGATATTACAATTTTACCAGAGAACAAGAGAGTTGTTGGTTGTAAGTGGATATACAAAACCAAATACAACAGTGACGGTTCCATAGAGAGACACAAGGCCAGGCTAGTCGCTAAGGGATACACACAGACTCAAGGGCTAGACTATGAGGAAACCTTCGCACCAGTAGCAAAAATGAATACCATACGAATTTTACTTTCTATGGCATGTAATTTTGGTTGGCCATTATTTCAGCTCGACGTCAAAAATGCCTTTCTACAAGGCGATCTAAATGAAGAAGTGTTCATGCAACTCCCTCCGGGTCATCCTCAAGAAAACAACTCACGGTTGGTTTATCGACTGAGAAAATCTATTTATGGGCTGAAACAGTCACCCAGAGCATGGCATCAAAAATTGAGTAAAGCTCTTGAAATGAAACATTTTTCCCGCTGTCATACAGACAATTCTGTCTTCATCAGAAGAACTGGAGAAAATGTAGTAATTGTTCTCATATACGTTGACGACATCATCATCACTGGAAATGATCTAGATACCATGCTCAAGATGAAAAAATTTCTTCACAAAGCCTTTGAGATCAAAGATTTGGGAAGACTTAAATACTTTTTGGGCATTGAAATCTCTAGATCAAAGAAAGGTATTTATCTGTCTCAACGCAAGTATATCCTCGATCTGCTCAAGGAGACTGGAAAACTCGAGTCCAAGCCTATTGACACTCCTATTGATCCTTATTGCAAGCTAGGGGATCCTGAAAGTGAAGTCATTGAGGATATAAGTAGGTATCAAAGATTGGTCGGAAAACTTATTTATCTTACAGTGACCAGACCTGATATTACCTTTGTTGTAAGTTTGATCAGTCAACATATGCATGCTCCGAAACCCGGACACGTTAAAATGGTGGATCGAGTTTTGAGATATCTAAAGAAAACTGCCGGTCAGGGACTGTGGTATAAAATAAATGGAAACATTGACATCAAGGGCTATTCTGACGTAGATTAGGCAGGAGGAGTAGATAGAAAATCTATAACAGGTTATTGTGTATTTCTTGGAGGCAATTTAGTTTCATGGAAAAGTAAGAAACAAAATACTGTTTCAAGGTCAAGCGCAGAAGCTGAATACAGATCTATGGCCACTGCTGCTAGCGAACTCATTTGGGTAAAGAATTTCATTCAAGAACTTGGCTTCAAGGTTGATTATTCTATTCCTATGTTTTGTGACAATCAGGCTGCCATTCACATTGCTGCAAATTCGGTATTTCATGAACGAACAAAGCATTTGGAAATCGACTGCCATTATGTAAGGGAAAAAGTGCAAAAGAAAGATATATGTACCCCCTATGTCAAGAGATGCAATCAATTGGCCAATGGTCTTACCAAGGGACTCACGATCAAGCATTTTAATGAAATCAAAGTCAAGTGGGGCTGCTGGAATCTTTACGCCCCACTTGAGGGGGAGTGTTGAACGGAAAGGATATCATCACCAACGTCTACCAAAATTATAGCAAGTTGTTAAAGGCGATCTTGCCTTATCTAGATTTTCCTTATCTAACTTTCCTTCCTCGTTTTTCTTGCCCTGTAATGGATGAGTCATCCAATCTGGAAAATAGTTGTTAACTTGTTTATCTTTACACGTTGGGACCTTACCTTGTATCATTATAAGGCCTGTGTATTTGGTGAAAGGAATATAGTGAGTGAGAATTTTCTTCTCTCGTGGATGTAGGCCAGTGGCCGAACCACGTTAAATTTCTGTCTTCTTTTCTTCTTAACATTCCAACATCGTCCTTGCGGTGGATGAGAGCTCTAATACCATGTTGGAAAACAAGCAAAGGCATGACGATGAAAACACTCAGATCTGATACCATGTTGGAAAACAAGCAAAGGCATGAGGATGAAAACACTCAAAATTTTAACGTGGTTTGTAGTATGTTCTCCTACATCCACATGATGCTCTACCACTCCATATTGATTGGGTGAGGTTCCACTAATATATATATATACAATTTACTCCAAGTCATTTTTGGAAAGATATCTTTCCTTTGGATTACAGATTGATTGATTCATGCATAGAGATTATATTTCCTTTGCTGGTTTGGCAGTTTTCCTTTTCTTATTGCAGTAATCAAGGAATCGTTGATTTTTTCTTTCCATAATTTTTTTTCCATTTTCATCAACATGATTCTCTCCTCCTGATTGTATGCCCGTTTGCTCTGTCATACTAAGACCCTGATATCTTATAGAAAATCTAATATTGTATCATAGAATGAATATTCACGGTGCGCAAACAAAAGGAAATGAAACAAAAACATATAACAAACAAAACCTTGGCATGCTTTTGAGCAATCTCTATCTGGAAACTATTTTTAATTATCTCAGGTCCTGAGGGACAAGATCTTTCAAGCCTCTTCCTCTGCAACCAAGGGGCTGTAACATGATCACATCATTGCACTACAATATTCGCACTACGTCTTCAGATAAAAATGCAAATTCTTTGTTGGAAAAGGAAAAAAAAAGGGGGAAAGGGATCAACCAACAAGTATCACATTGAAAGTGAGCAACATACAAAGCATGTTTTGGTCCATAATACGAATTAACTGTATAGTTTTCAAAATCTCCCTGTATTTTCCTATTCAACTAAGAGATCACAATTTCACCACAAGTATCTTTAAAGAAAACTTCTGAGCATTTACATATTCTTTATAGTGATTCCTTATCTCAATCTTGAGGTGTATCAATGCCATCCAAATTTCAAATAATCATATATATGCACTAATGTAAAAACAGCAGAATACTCCCTTCATTTCTCCAAAATTATGACCCTTCATCCACATAAGAAAGCTCTTATCAGAAACCGTTGAGTAGAACAGTAGGAAGAAGTAAGAAAGGAAAAAATTTCCTATAAATCTAGCCATTATAGATTGTAAGGGAGAAGCACAAGAAAGTATTCTAGATTGCAAGGGAGAAGCACAAGAAAGAAAGGAGGACTATATTTTTCTGCCTGCTCTCATGTCACTATATTGTTTCTGCAGTGCTGGATTCATGCAAGAAAATATGGAAGGCTTTTTTGGGTTTCCGAAAATGAATGTTCGCGATGGAATTCTTGTTCGACTGAGAGTCTGCCGCATGTATCGAATATGATTATTGTGGTGGTGCTTTGCTTCTTGATAGCCCAAAGTTCTCCTTCAATTTCAGCAGGTTCTTCTCAATTTCCAACTGGAGTGCTCTAACATGATCCAGTCCAGCTTGTAGTTCATCTAAAACTTTCTTGTTTTCTTGTTGCATATTTAGAGCCTCACCTAGAAATTTTGCGGCCTGATAATCTGTTAGGTCTCCGGCTTGCTTGGACCCCATCTTTGATACTTAAGATATTTCTTCCAGTATGCTGCACAAAGATGAGGATCGGTGCTTTAGCTCATCCTTGAGCAGTGCATTCTGTTCTATCCATACCAGCAGTTCGCCTTGTAACTCCCTCAACTGTTGTTGAATTGCTTCCAAACTCGATCTTATGCTTTGATTCTGATTGGTACTACCATTGTGGGTTGAAGAACTGTGATTGTCCTCAGCTACATTTTTCTCCTTTCTTAGTTTCAATAACTCCACCTGTGCCTCCTGAATTGCAATCTGATATTTTTGTATCTAATGGAAGGAGGCATTGAATCTTATCCAAAAATCTAAATTCTCTTCGAGCAGCGAATCTATTTCCCACCGAAATTTTTCTTCCATGGCAGAAGCAGGACGTGGTTCCTCATCGAGCATGATTTTGGTCTCTCTATCTGTGGCTGGTGCATCCTGGCTTCTAGCACTTTCAGTGCTTTGTTCTTCAGAGTTTTCCTTAATTTGATAATCTAAACAACCAGTAGCTGCTAGCATCCTCGAGCTGTTCAGCTTATGGGATTTGCTTCCTGCTAGACGGTTGCCTTGGGTAGATTTTGTTGGATAGTGGCCATTGAGCCCTATCCGGATATCTAGTAACTGCAAAGTAGTTACTAGATTTTAATCTAAAACTGTTCCTAAAAAATCTCCTAGAAAATCTCTCAAAGAACCACAGCTAGGGTTTGGGGAAAACTTAAGGGGCTGGACTATATATTCCCAGCAAGCTCTCTTGAACATACTAATCAGCCGTGAGCAGCCCCTTGGAAGAAAACTCCAAAATCTAACATCTGCTTCTTTCTCCTCCTCTTGCACTTGTTCTGTTTGGTTTTATAGGGGACCGTCCCAGCTGGCTGGAGAAGTTACTGTGCAGGCGACTACGTGCATCCTCCGCTGCAAATACACTTGACCCAACAGTGGTATCAGAGCCAAAGGTTCTACTAATACCGGTAAGTCCATTCTGACTTTCGGTGGTGCTTGTGATAACTATGAATGCATGTGAAAGGCAGGTCTGTCGAATTTTCTGTAAGTGAAATTTGACTACTGTGGTCCCTGTGCAGATTATACTATATGTTAATGCAAGTGTGTCATTTGTGCATCATGCGTGTATCATGTTGTGATCTATTTACTGAAAATAAAGCATAGGCTAAACTGAGTTCAATCATGAGGCATGATAGCATTATGTCGCTTTTTGTTCTCTGTGTCTGCGAGAGACTGAGACCAGGACAGAGCCCTACGGCTCTGTAAAAACTTTTTAGATCAGGACCCTCGTAGAGGATCTGTCTCCAAAGAATTCCACTACTGGAGTAAATTTTTTTTTATCTGCGTCTCTGGCAAATGGTAGAACAGGAGGCAGAGCCTACTCTGCTCGACATACACAGACTCAAAATAATGAACAAAGGAGGGAAGGAAATATACAACCTTTGCTCTCTCTACACAGTGTGAGAATCTGACCCAACGAATACCTGGAAAAGAGCCGGGATTCTCATGTCTGTTAAAACTGAAGGAAATTTTTTTTGTTGGGCCTCATTTTTTTTAACTCGACCCGTCTGCCCCTGCCATCTCTACCGTTGAGCAGAAGCAGACGCCCAATCGACTGAAAACCAGTCGTCTTCCAAGTGCGAGGAGCAGAGATCTTCTCTTGCTGAAAAAAGGGAGGCGACTTGGGTAAAGGAGGAAGACGGCATTTGACGCCCATATGAAATTGTCAGCTCATCCTGTCGTTTATCTGCTTCTGGTTTTGGAAAGGTTGTCTTCCTCACAACAAAGACCAAGCAAGCACAGAGGAGGCCGCGGCCCAAATAGCCGTGCGGTAGAAATAGAATCGAGACAGCTCGAGCAGGGGCCTCATATGCTCTTTGCTAGTTAAACTCTGCTCCTACAACCCTCTGTGTGGTAGAAATAGAGGAGGACACCTTCTCTTAGTGACAGTGGTGGAAGATGGTAAGAGGCAGCAATGGTGGCGTGGGAGGTGAAACCCTCTGCTAGGGTTTCGCGAGAGGGAAGAACTTTCGAGAGGAGAGAGAGAATGAAAGTGAAAATGAGGAAAAACGGGCGAAAAGAGGCTTTTATAGTTAAAGTTCAAAAATTACAAAAATAGTCCACCATGTTAGTTAAATTCTCAAAAAGGCTGTTATAAATTCTAGAATTTCATGACACAACTTTTTTGCTGAAAAACTCTTCCAAAAGAGGCTCGCGAAAGTTATTTTCATAAAAAACCTGAAACTTTGTAAGAAATTGCTTTTTGGTACCCTCAAAATTACTAGAAATTACTAAAAGAGGGTTACGAAAAATTTATTTTGCAATTTCAGTAGGAAACCACGATTTTATGAGAATTACATAGAGACACCCATAAGCTTGTTAGACAATTATAAAAGAAGGGCCCTGAAAATAACTCTGAAAAGAGATTATGTACGTTTCATATTTAATCTAATGTCTTGTTATTCTAAATATTATTTTAGAATGTTGTCTGAGATTCATGTACATGCTCTAGAGTACTTTCTTTAAGGCCTCTTGATGTAATATTGTAAACTTCTTTCTTTGTTATGATTGTTCTTTACTTGTCATCAAAAATTAATTTAGAAATGACATCAAGAGTGGGAGCTTCTGAATTAGCTAAGACTGAAAAACTGAATGTGACAAATTTCCATGCATGGAAGCATAGAATAATGTTGGCCTTGACTTTAGAAAGACTCATTTACGTGATCAACGAGCCTTTTCCTATTTTAAGAGATAAACCCACAAATGAAGAGAAAAAGGCATATGAGTCATTTACTTCTGATGATCTAATGGCTAAAACTATCATGTTAGCCTTCATGGAAGATGATCAAATCAGAGTCTTTGAGGATTGTCCAACTGCCAAGGATATGTTTGATACTATCGCTTCTAAATACAACACCATGACTGCTATGCACATTCAGTTACTACAAGAACACTACAATTCCTATAGGATGAAAGAATCAGACAATGTAATGGACCATGTTAATTTGATGTTGGTCATGGCTAAAGATTTAGCCGTGGTAGGGAATGTCATATCTGATAATATGCAGATCAGCACAATCCTGAACAGCCTACCTCCTTCTTGGGATATGGCAGTTACTGCTTTGAGTGTTTGATACTCTTATTTTGGAAAAGCTTCCTATACAGTTAGCTCTACAGCAACAACGTCTGACCAAAAGAAATAAAACAGAATTGATGACAGTCCAGGAAAAACCTGCTGGTAGTCATGTGCCTGTAAAACCAAAACAATTTAAAAATCGAAATGATGGCAAGTTCAAGGGCAATTATGCAGGTACTAAGAAATCTCAAGGAACTGTAGTGAAATGCTATAGATGCGGAAAACCTGGACATATAAAGAAGAACTGCAGGACAAAATTCCCGAGTAAGAAAGACAACAATGGTCAGGGCAACTACAACAGAAGGAAGCCTCAAGGGGACTCTGACAGAGAAGTCATCTATGTCGTGTCAGAATGTATGTTTGCAGATGGAGATTTAACTGGATGGTGGGTCGATTCGGGAGCTACTCATCACATTGCAAAGACAAATGAAGGAGTGATCCACATGGAAAATCTGAGTCCGGGAACCCATAAAGTCTATATGGAAAACAACTCTTATTGTGATGTCATGGGAATTGGGGCATATCGTCTAAATGTTGGGGGTACAAGTGTTGTACTTAACGAGGTTTTGTATGTCCCATCCATGAGAAGGAATCTAGTGTCTGTTCCCGCACTAACTGAGAAAGGTTTTGAAGTACGTTTTATTCCAGGGAAAGTAACAGTGGGAAAACATGGAAGGTTCATGTTTGGTAGAAAATTTGTGAAAGAACATGGTATGTTCAAACTGAATGACATGAATGAAGCTTCAAGTTCTGCTTATTTCGATTGTGCAATGAGTGTGAATGTAAACTTATGACATAAAAGATTAAGCCATATAAGCATAAAAAAGATGCAGACTCTAGCACAACAAGGTTTAATACCTGAGATAAATATAAATGATTTTGCAAAATGCGAGTGATGTGTATACAAAAAAATGACAAGGAAACCATTTCCGTCTGAAGCAATTCGGGCCACTGAATTATTAGAGATAATTCATACTGATATATGTGGACCTTTCAGGATCCAAACTCACAGTGGCAAGTTATATTTCATAACATTTATTGACGACTTCTCAAGATTTGGTTACATATACTTATTTAGATATAAATCAGAAGCACTTGAGAAATTCAATGAATACAAATCTGAAGTCGAGAGACAACTTGGAAGAAATATCAAAATTGTAAGGTCTGATCGAGGAGGAGAATACACTTTTAGTAAATTCCTCGAATACTGCGAAGACCTTGGAATTAGTAAGCAAAAGACAATGCCTAAGACACCACAACAAAATGGTGTGGCTGAGAGGTGTAACAGAACCCTCTTGAACATGGTGAGATCCATGTTGGCAAGAGCACAATTACCAAAAGTCTTTTGGGGAGAAGCTGTGTTAACAGCTATGTATACAATAAATCGAGTGCCCTGCAAAGCAGTCCCAACCACTCCTTATGAAAAATGGACTGGTGTAAAACTAGATCTAAGATATTTAAGAAGAAGGGGATCTGTAGCACACGTGAAAATTCTAGATCCAAAACTGAATAAACTAGATAACAGATCAGTGAGATGTATATTTATTGGATACCCAAAAGGATCCAAGGGCTACAGATTATATCACTCATCTATGGGACTTATAGAAAGCAGAGATGTAGAGTTCATAGAAGAACTCAACAATAAAGATTTTGATCCAGTGGAATATTGAAACGATACACTGGATGACCTGATTTATTCAGATGATCAGTTTGGTAATGAACCGACTGGAGATCAGTCTGGTAATGAGCCGACTGGAGGTCAGTTTGGCAATGAACCAACTGAGCATGAATCGTCTGAGGAACAGTCAGGTAATGAACCGATTGAAGATCAGTTAGACAATTAACCAACTGATATGAATACCTCGTCATCTCAGACGTTATCAGGTCATAAAAGACCTAGAGCTCCTCCTTCATATTTAAATGATTATTATGTATATCTGGCAGAGGAGCTATGCTATTTAGCAGATATTGACAAAATGTCTGACAATCTGACATATGATGAAGCGGTTAGCTCGCATGAATCGTCGGATTGGGTGAATGCTATGGATGAAGAAATTGAATCCATAGAAAAGAATAAAGTCTGGGAATTAGTAGATCTTCCTAATGATAGAAAACCCATTGGATGTAAATGGGTGCTAAGGAAGAAGTATAAAGCTGACGGATCAGTTGAAAAATTCAAAGCCAGACTAGTAGCGAAAGGTTTTTCCCAAAAGAAAGGAATTGATTACTCAGAGACCTATTCGCTGGTCGCAAAGTTCGCATCAATCAGAATAATTTTGGCTATCGCGGCATTTTATGACTTGGATATTTGTCAGATGGATGTGAAGACTGCTTTTCTTAATGGTGAGTTGAAAGAAACTATATATATGACTCAACCACAGGGATATGTTATCAAGAAAAAAGAAGACAAAGTGTACAAGTTGAATAAATCGTTGTATGGATTGAAACAGTCTCCTAGACAGTGGTATTTTGCTTTTCACAAAGCAATTACAAAGCTTGGGTTCGTTGAAAACCAACTACACCACTATGTGTATGTTTGGAAAAGTGAGAATCTTTTCTGTATTCTATCATTATATGTTGATGACATATTCCTAACAGGAAATGATAACGATATGATACTCAAAATGAAGATTTGGCTAGACAAAAACTTCGAAATGAAGGACTTAGGTGAAACATCCTATATATTATGAATCAAAATCACTCGAGATAGAAACTCAAGAATCCTGAGTTTAAGCCAGGAACGGTATATTGATTATATCTTGAAGAAATTTCGTATGTTAGACTGCAAACCAATTGGGACTCCTATAGCTAAAGGAGCAAACTTAAGCAGGAGTGATTGTCCTGGTGAAGGACAATAAAAATTAAATGTTCCATATGCACAAGCGGTTGGTAGTCTGATGTATTTAATGCTTTGTACCAGACCAGACATAAATTTTCCTATCGGTCTGGTAAGTCGTTATCAAAGTAATCCTGGATGGCCTCAGGCCTCATTGGCAAGCAGTCAAAAGAATTTTTCGGTATATTAAAGGAACAAAATGACTGAAATTGTCTTATCAAGCAGATGAGCTAACTTTAGTTGACTATTCCGATGCAGATTTTGCAGGCTGCAAAGATGATAGTAAATCCACTTCAGGATATGTTTTTCTCTTTGGAGGTGGGGCGATATCCTGGTCCTGTAAGAAACAGGGATGTGTTGCTCAGCACACACAGGAAGCAGAGTATGTAGCATATAATGTTGCAACTACTTTTGCTGTCTGAATAAATCGGTTCTTGAAAGACTTGAAATTAGATCTTGCTCATGAACCGGTCCAACTGTACTGTGATAATCAGGCAGCGATATCTCTTATGAAAAATGGAGTTGTTAGCTCAAAGAGTAAACATATAATGGTGAAATACCATTATGTTCATGAAATGATCGAGAAAAATGAAATCTCAGTTGAATATTTACCTACAAATGATATGGTGGTTGATCCCTTAACCAAGGAAATATCTAAAGACTTGTTTTCAAAACATGTAGCTCATATGGGGCTAAGATATATTTGAAAGGTTGCGAAGGAAAACCCATTGAATGGAAAACCTCGCTGTAAACCTTAAAAAATGTTTAGGTTACGTTGGATAAGCCAATTAAGGAAAACCACGTAACAAATTGAATAAAGAAAACCCACATATAGTGGAAGAAAACTGGCGGTCTCATCGCCAAGTGGGAGATGTTGGATAGTGGTCATTGAGCCCTATCCGGATATCTAGCAGTTACTAGATTTTAATCTAAAACTGTTCCTAAAAAATCTCCTAGAAAATCTCCCAAAGAACTGCAGCTAGGGTTTGGGAAAAACCTAAGGAGCTGGACTATATATTCCTAGCAAGCTCTCTTGAACATACTAATCAGCCGTGAGCAGCCCCTTGGAAGAAAACCCCAAAATCTAATATCTACTTCTTTATCCTCCTCTTGCACTTGTTTTGTTTGGTTTTACAGGGGACCGTCCCAGCTGGCTGGAGAAGTTACTATGCAGGCGACTACGTGCATCCTCCACTGCAAATACACTTGACCCAACAGATTTGATGTCAGGATGTTCATAATCCATTTGCAGGATGCTTAGTTTCTGTTTTAGCGATTCAATTTCTGCATCGTTACGTGCAGTTGTTGACTCCAGCGACCTGACCTTTAATATTTTTTCTGAAAGATCCTGGTTCCGTTTCTTTACTTGAGAAAGTTTTTGCTTTGTTTCATTGTACTTGCAAAGAACAGATGTGTACGTCAATAATGTCTTCTCCTTGCCTTCAATCCCCTCTAAGAATCTTTTCCAAGCTTGTGAACTGACTAATTCTAAGCACAAGTATTCTGAAATTCATTGCCAAAATTGAAGCTTTCGACATCTGATTTTTGTTCGGACCCACATTTAACCTCGGGATCAAACTCAGAAGTTCTGTCTCATACCCAGAATAAGATTTTTCGATTTCTTCGCACTGTTTAACTTCTCCATCAAATTCACAGCCAGGCTTTTCAGTTTCCTTTGGCAGCTTGCTAGCTTCTGCTTCCTTTTTCATGTCCACACCTTTTCCATTGTCAGTTCCAGCATTGGGAGCTTCATTTGCAATTTTGACTTCTTGAAATTCATGTTCAGCACCAGACGGAACCAAATCAGAGTTTTCATCTTCATTATGATTCTGTTGGCTTTTCATTTCTCCTGCAAGATCATCAGGATTGCAAGATGCTTCTGCTAGGTGGTTCTGAAGCTGTGCTTTCTGTTCCTCGATGCAAAGATTAAGATCTTGAACACCCTGCAGTTCCAGTCTAGCTCATTTATTCTGTTATTCATTGTCTTGGCATCATCCTTGAGCAACATGTTGCCTTCTTGAAGGCTTTGGAAGTGCTCTTCTACAGGGACCACCCCCTTGTGTGTGGTAGAACTCAAGAAGATATCAGCCAGGGACAGCTAAGGAGGAGGAGGTTGATGCACAATTAAGGTGCATGGATGCCATTTTAAGGATCTCAAGCAGCATTTAGCGGCAGCTGGCAATCGCATGGTTCTGCAGACGCCTCCGAGATCAGCAGTTCAAAGCCGGCCAATGGGTGTACCTTAGACGACCAGCCCATGGATTGGGAACAAGGTAACACAACACGAGGCAGGGTGGAGCCAGAATTTTTTTTAGGGATGGGTCAACGGTTCATGGGTCGGACTAAAAAAGGTGACTGATCAGGCTAAATTAAAAAAATTTAATTTTCTCAATATAGTTTTTTTTTTTTCTTGCACTCACCCGAGTGATGGCCCAAGTGGCACCCACCTCCCTCCGCCCCGAGGTAACGTGAAGCCGGCATCTCAGAAAATGATGAGCTTGAATGTAAAAAGTTATAAGCCACGGATCCCAGGTCTGCAATAATCAAATGCAACCTGAGTGAGCTCTAGATTGAGCTCGAGCCTCTTCGATCATCGACGTGTGTTCTCAATACATTAAAGATGTCGTGTTTGCTTCGTGGCATCCTTAAAAAGAATCAAAGAGTGTTGAGGGTTGGTATGGGCCGTTTGACAAGGTCAAGCTCGGGCGAGCTTGAAGCCCTTGCTAGCAGGAAAGAGTCGTAGGCTTTGGCTCCACTTCAATTTTTTTAAAAAAAAAATTACATGTAAATTTTTAAAAAATTTACTTGCTTTATATAAAAATGTTAAAAAATGATGTTTTGGATTTAATCAAAATTTAAAAACTTTAATTTGATCTTTAGCCCAATCCTTTGTAAGAGAGAGAAATTCAGGGGAAATCCTTAGTGATCTATCCAAGGTTTTTGTGACTAAAAGCTGATTTGACATTCCCATCGGTGGGGAATCAAACGCACCCTCAATTATTTATTATTTAAATATTCATCATTATCAGAAAGTAAATACACATGGACACGGCAGCTATGGAGAATTACAAGCTAAACTTAGGTTCAGCTAAGTTCAGCCGCATGTGGTGTTTGCATCAGACTTAAATCACTTAGTGCCCCTCAACCAAAACTTCACTACGTCTGTATGAACTATATAATGACTTGACATATTTCTATAAGAAAGACGAAACGTTCACCATTATTGGATTGAGCATCGGTCGACTCTTAGTTTGTCAATATTAGTCTCCGCATTTTGCCATATTGGTTTTATAGCACCCCATTAAATGTTTAGTCTCGTATCCAATATTATTTGGAGTTTTTTAAAATGTTGGTTAAATGATTATTTGTCATGGTTTTTAGCTTTTTTTTAGAAAAAAAACAAAACAAAGATACTGACATGCGGTTGGGTTGAGATTAGTTTAATAGAAGCCCAAAACCTAATATTGTGGGAGTTGGTGGGATTGCTGGATATTTGTGCTTTCACATAGTTTAGTTTATTATATATTGATACCTTTTACATTTATTTATTTTTTCATAAAATTTGAGATTAGATCACCATATCATTAATTGGATTTAGATCCAAATTCAGTCCATAAGCTATCTTTTGATATAATAAAAATGTAGCATAAGAAATAGACCTGGGCATCAAGCCGGCCCGATGTCAAACTTGAGCCCGGTCTCAGGCCCAGGTTCAGCCTGGTTACAATAAAAACTTATTTTTTTTAAATGCATAATAATTTTTTTAAATATAAAATAAAAGTTTAATAATAAATCATATATTATTAATAATAAAAAATATTATTTCAAAGTTATCAAAACGAATCGGACTTTTTCGGGCCTGTATCAAGCTAGGTACCGGGTACCCGCCAGCAGCCTAGGGCAGTGCCCATGTCTAATAAGAAAAGGTTAATTGACCCTGCCTTGTTTGTATGGATGGTTTTGGAGTCAGGTCTCGTTGGCCTATACCAATCAAGTTGGACCAACTGTCAACCCCAAGTCTAAAACTTTGATGTTCAATTCCTTGCTACTGTCTAGATCTTGCCCAAATCTGACCTGGTCCAAGAAATAACACGAACTTGTGCTAATAATTGAGATGTCAATATGTCTGATTTGGATCGGAAATCTGTCTAAATAGATTTTAAAAAAATTGATATGGAAAAAGTATCTGATTAAGAAATCAGATCAAATATAGTTTTAAATAAATATTCTATATTCAATGCTCTACATTTTGGAAGCCGATTGGATTCGGTTCAAAATTCAGATTTGAATTTAGATATGAATTTAAATATCGGATTCTAATTGGATCCAGATTGTGAAATCAGTTTTGGATTCAAATATGACTTTTTTCGCTCATATTTGAATCCAAATATGTGAACATCCAAAAAAAATTTGGATATGGTTAAGAGTATATATGTTTCTAATCCTATCTGTTGGCATTCCTAGCTGAGACAGAAACCAGATTTGAAATCCATACATGATACACAGTTTCCGAATTCAAATACATTTGCATTTCTTTTATTTGGGTTCTGCTCTAGATTCAGACTGAGGCTCAGTCCAGTTGCATTCCTTTAACAAGTCCTGGACCTTGAAAATTCTCTTATCAGATTTGAGTTTTGGATTGCAATTTATGTACGGGAATACAAACGCGAGCGGGATCCAAATCATAGACTGATAAAAAAAATATGAATACGATTACATGCAAAAGACAGATGCAATGATAATTGGATCCAGGTTTTGTTTGGAAAACTCCACACTCCAATTTTGATCATCTCAATTATGTCAAATTTGGATCTGGCAATTCCTGAACCAAAATCAGGTTCAGACGGTGTGTATTGCTACATATTCAGGTTCTCAATTACGCTAAATTTGGATCTGATAATAACCGAATCAAAGTTGGATTCAAACTGTGTATTGTTACATCTTCGGGTTTCAAATGTGCAGGTGGCCCAATCCAGACTCAATCTGTTTGCCTCCACCCGAGTTAGGTTCAGATCGTGGTTTTCAGGTTTGAATTATGTGATGCTGGTTGGACTAAAATCTGCAGGGTGTAGTTGAGATTCAATGATTTAAATCCATGGATCTAATATGGAATATCTTTGAAGATGTTGCACGGGATCCACCGTAAAGATCCATGGTTTTAAAAAGGTTTGGATCTGGTCAGGCCTAATATACCATCCACACCTGATAGCCTCAAGATTTTATTTTTCATGGTCATAAAGTCTGGTCTAGGACATTTATTAGTGTAAGATAAGAGGGAGACGGATATGTATTGGGTCCATGAAAACTCAAATCACATGTAAAAAATTAACCCTTAAACTTACTAATATATCATTTTTTGGTGGCGGTGCCAGACATTCTTGGTTGATGAGTACTTTAATTTTAAATTTCAAATTTTAAAAGGCACTTACATGTCAAAAAAAGCCTAAAAATTAATGAAGTTTTGATTATCCACTTTCTCTTCACCGCCCTTATTTTATTTTATTGTACTGTTATCTTGTATATAATTCGTCGTTTTTATTTTGTTTTTATGGTTTGTCTATATATAGGGGATTTATTGTTTCAAAATTTTGTTATGCATTATCATTTTATCGTATCTCTCTCTTTCTATCTCCTCAGTGATGTAGAGCTTTTTTTATATCTCAGAAAACAAAAACCCTGGATTAATCACCAAGGATTTTGAACGGCCCCTACCAACCCCAAACACTCTTTGATTCTTTTTAAGAATGCAAATGGATCGTAAAGAAAACACGAAGCAAACAAGACATCTTTAACGATTTGAGAACCTAGATCGGCGATCGAAAAAGCTCGAGCTCTATTACTCAGGTTGCGTTTGATTACTGCAGATCTGAGATCCGTGGTTTATACTTTTTTTTTATATTAAAGTGTGGATTTGAAATCCACGTTGTGGGTAAAAGCTGAAAACGACAGTTTGATACAAGTGTAGATTTCAGCTATCACAGCTTTGAGATTCCCTCGGATCTGAGATATGTGAGAATCAAACGCACCCTCAATTAATCATTATAAGGAAATAAATACAAATGGACAGGGCAGCCATGGAGCATTACAAGAGTGATTGTGGGATCGAGTTTCCTTTCTTGATTCAACACACAGCTATTACAGCTTATGCATCCTCCTTATTTTCCTTTGAATTTGAATTCTCAGTAGGATGTATACATATGATCATTAGTCTGATTTTGAATAAAACTAGATCCAATTGGTAATTACATTTGAATGTCATAATTTAGCCAATCTAAATCCAATATGCGATTGAGATGAAATCAATATATGGCCCAATTAGATATAAATGTAGGCTTTTATGCTAGTCAGACTCAAATCCAAGGTTGATTTTGAAAAAGTGGAGTGCCAATCTTGTTCTTGGTATGAATCCGATTAAATTGATTTTGATAAAAACAAGATCCAGCTTGATTCTAAATCATTAACATTGACCTAATAAAGTGAAACCATGGTTCTGGTTATAGTTTTATCAGCTACATCAAGTAGAAGTAGCGGAGCTACTGTGTGATTGGCGTGTGTGACTCTGCCCACGCCAGAATCTTACATTATAATTAAGCTGGACTTAGGTTCATTTAGGTCCAGCCGCATTTAGTACACACAGATTTGAGTGAGTGCCCTGCAGCAGTCACTCATTCTCCTAGACATCGACTAAGGACCCTCAGCCACCATATCTTAGCACCACATCTTCTTATTGTTCTAATTCGATGAGTACTAGTAAAATTTTAAAATTAATTTTAAAATAATTAAATGGAAAAAAAAACCTTTTCTAAAATCTAAATGCTGCTTATCAGCCCGATACGGTTCGATGTCGGCGACACTAGTTCCAGTGCGTGGACGTTTCCTAGGGCACACTTGAGAAGGGATCGCTTTCTTGAGGGCATTTGAGTCATTGAGTCTTCCAAAATACCTGGCGGCAGTGAGTCTTCGCTTCGCCGTCTGGAAAATTATTTTTATTTTTTATTTGGAAAGAGGATCAAAGCGTTAAAGCAATCGGACGGTCCAGATTCTCTCTCGGCCGCGCGTGTGGTTGCCGCCTTTATAACCGCCGACTCGCCTCCGACCTCCAACGGCCACCTTCTGACGACGTGTAATCCCTCGTCCACGTCACCGTCCTACGTGGCATAAAAGCCAATCAAGACTTGCCTAGTGACCATCGATCGCTTTTCAACCTCAAGCCTTTTCCTCATGGCATATAAATACGCGAGCGGGAGAGAGGGAGGGAAAAGAGAGAGAGAGAGAGGGGACGCGACGAGAAACACTCAACGAGCGAAAAGGAGGGAAAGAGGAGGTGAAGAAAGAAGAGAGGAGACGAACAGGGGAGTATCTGAAGGTGGGCGGACTCTCTCTCGGTCGTGAGGGTTTTCCTCTTGTGCTCTCGATCGGTTTTGCTCGGTCTTGGTTGAATTGTTTTGGTTCTTAGTGAGCGTCTGCGTGGAGATGTTTGAGCGGCGGGTTGGACGTTCGGAACGTCGCCCGTTTGAATCTCATTTCTGCCGGAAGCCTCCGGGGATTTCCGGATCGGCGTTTCTGTTGATGCCAGACTCCGGGTCGACGTTTTCCGGCTGCTTCGGGGGTCTGGATGGGGTGGCGGATGACCCCGTCGAACGATTCTTATAGTGGCGGGAATTCCTTGGGTTTTGTTTTGTTTTCTCCTCTTCGTTTCTCCTTTTCTGATTTCAGGGTTTCGTTACCTCGTTGTCTTTTTCCTCATTTCTCGTTCCCTGTTATGGCTTGATTTCTTGATTTTGTTTGTGTGCTTCTCGGCTTGGTTCGGGTTCCGTAGTTCTCGAGCGGGAGGGATTTGGATCAATCCTGCTCTTCTAGGGTTTTGTGGATTCTTGCTTGGTGATCGAATTTGCTTGTCTAAGTCCACTGTCTTCTACGGATCATGAAATGGCAGTTCCTTTGCATGCTCCTACCAGATGAGCTTTTCATTCTGCATTGCTTCGGATTCATTTTCTGTGAGGTCCTTTTTGGAATAAGGGATGGGATCGATGATCATTAATCGTTTTCTAAAACGTAGCTTCTCTTTCGAGGCTTTGCAGTTTTAGCTAAATGGTTCGACGAATTTCAGTCTTCATGTCTTGATGTAGTACAGTATGTGCATGGTACGCTTTTTTAGAAGTTAGGACCAATGCCATTGATGGATTGGGAAATTTGATTGATGAGGTGTTTCATTCTTTACCCTGATTTCTGTTACTGTCCATAGGAAGTGTAATTGTTCTTGTTAATCACTGGCAGTCGTGGTGGTGGTCTTACAGACTTTCGTTTGGTGGATTTTGTGACAGCCAGTTTATCTGAGGACCCCATGCCTCTGTTCAAGAGGAAGCCGTTTCCTTTGGCAGAGGTGCCTCCAGATTTGAAGCCTCATGAGCTCGTTTTCCAAGTTCGCTTCACGATGGAAATATTCAGGGATTATAAGTATCCTTTTGCTGCACTGGCGTACTTTTTATTGGTGTTTTTTGGAATAGAAATTCATGTATATTCATTTTCTTTTTGACCAAGATAACGCATTCGACTCTTTTTAATCGAAGCTGAACTCAAAGTGTCCCTGAAGGTTCAAAGAAAATTGTATGTGAACCTTCAGTTCTCCTTTTCGGTTCTTGTTGTGATAAAAAGATTTGGACCTTCTGTCAACATTATCCCAGCCCGGGAGCATGTTGATCTGAACATGAAAGTAAAATATGTGTTATCAGCACATTTTTTGCAAAATGTTGTGTCTCTAAAAGCTTATGTTGTTTGCTTTAACTATTAGCTGTCTGATTGATATTTTAGGAAGCAAATTTGAAGTGTTTCTAGCCACCAGCGTCAACATCATGTTGTCTTATTAGTTGCGCAAAACATATTTCAAATTGCAGTAAATTCTAAAAGAATTTCAAGCTTAAAATGTTGTAAACCTGCTTCAAGTAAATTATTAAACAGAAAAGGCATGAATAATTGCAATAAAAAAGGTTATCTTCTTAGGCTTATTCATTTCCTTTTGGTGCACATGGTCATGATAATTTGATTTATGTGATCTGAATTGTTTAGTAGGAACTTGTTGTCACATCATTTTGATCTGTAAGAATGAAGAACAGGGGCATGAAAATCAATGGGAAAACTCTCAACTTTAAAATAATTTTTGTTTTGCATGAAATGGTCAAGCATGATTTTCAACCTTAGAAAAAGTGTGATAAATCCACCTGCACCCTCCCTAAGATACCTTCTGGTGTTTGCACCAATTGTATCTGTTTTTGTCTTTTTGGTAAAGGTAATTATGCATATCCAATCTAGATAACTGCGTGGAATTTTGAATAAACAATTTAAATTACTTGATTACAATAAAACATAGTTCAAATGTACATTCTCATCAATGGACCATAATGAAAAACAAGTAAATTTCGGAATGTTGAGTAGGCAAAGTCTGGTAGTACACATGGACACATACACAAATGCACACAGAGGCAACATCTGCAAAATCTTTTTAGTCCCTCTCATTCTGTTTTATAAGCCCAGGAAATACCATTGCCATGTGTCTGAATGAATTTATTGTTATTATTATTTGTTTGATAGAAAAAGTGTAATATATGAATCCATAGCGGTCCTAGTTTCAATATCGTTTTTAGAGACAAAATTGGCAATTCTTAATTGAGAATAGTTTATATCTAGATTTTGATCCTAATGTTTTTTTCTTTGTCTCAGAATTCATTAACCAACATGTTAACTAATTGATTGCAATGAATTGGATGGGGTTTTGCAGTTTTCTTTTGTAATGTCAAAAAGGTTTTATATCGATGTATGTCTTTGGTCATGTTTGTGGGGAAAGGGGGGTGGGGATGAAAATCGGCTTTGCTAGGTCTCACTTTTGATCCTTGAGGGTGGCCAGGGTTTTTTGTTTGATCTAAACCACTGGATGTGTTCTTGATCATTCATTTGCTCATGAATATGATGTGGATTAAGTGTGCCTTCAATATTACTACATATTTTTTGCATAAATGTTTGCATTTTTAAAATCCTTAATCTTTGTCACTGAAACGAGGAATATTTTTTGTCATGGATAGAGAAGTTGAACACAAATAATAATAATGACATGCCAAGGGCATTAGGAGTTATTAGACTATGACTGCTGTCAGGGTCTTGTTTGCTTATACAGTTACTTTTAATTACAAAATATTTCATGAGTTGTACATATGATAAGTTGGCAGAGCTTGCACAGCTGACGATGTGATTATGTACTTACAGATTCTTATTCTTATATAATATATTCCTTGTCTTTAGTTATGCAAGTGCTTATTTGTCAGATGTTCAGTAATGCATGGATCAAAAATATATATGAAACCTCTCCACAGCTCAAAGTGGAGGAAAAATGTGCTTTTGCACACTGCTGTTTTAGCATTTTATTAGGAATTTCATTTTAGTTGTGCACCGAGATCGTCTTCATCACCACTTGAGCTTCATGTGATAACTGAGATGTCTTTAACTTGAATTAGAGAATACCTACGGCGGATAAATCTGTACCGGCAACGGTTCTGGACATGTAAAGTTACTGGGAAGACAAATTTGACTTACGAAGAAGCTTTGGTCTCTGAACACCGTGCCACTGAAAAGGCTCAACAATTTCCAAAGGAGCTTATAGTACCAGTGTTACAAATGATTCAATTCAGTAAGAAGCATGTTCACCTTAAAGAGGCTTTGGCATGTCTGTAAGATAATACCTGTTTGCTCTCATATGATGATTGTGCAACTCTAAGAATGCTGCTACTTGCACATTTTTCTGATAATTTGCTGCTTGAGCTCTTTCAGCATATGTGAGTTTCAATATTCAGATCTTTTTATGAAAAATTTCAGGAAAATTATCATTGTCTTGCATTATTTCTTTTGAGTCCTTGGTGATCCAAATCAAGAAGTTCAGTCAGTTATTATGCTCTCAATTTGACAATTACATGTACAAATGGAAATTTCAGAAAACAACCTAGCTCGTTCCATTGAGCTTATGGTGACCCAAATCAAAAAACTTAATCAGCTAATGAAACCTTAATGCAGGAAAACCTGCTTGTTTGGTTCATTAATTCTATGGATTCAAGGATCGATGCAAATGTGATGCTGCCCTGCTCCACTTCTGCACCCAAAGTTTGTTGTCCTTTATTTGATTATTCTTATGATGAGCGAACTTATCATCCACCATGATTACTTATCTGTATTGTGCTTGGATATGATAAGTGTATTTCGATTTAATAGCTTATTATCCTTACAATTTTGTGTGGCCATATTTGTGGATTTTGATTTGGCCTTGTGACTTTGAACCTGTGCAGTGTGCACATGAAAAACACAGATGATGATCATGTGTTTGGTGCCCTTATGGCAGTTCTGCAAAAGCTTATTTTGCGAAGAACTTGTCGCTGTCATGTCCTTATAGCATTGGGGGGTCTGGTGTCAGTGCACATGTTTCCCGAAACTATTTTGCAACTAATGGTGCTGTTCCCAAATATGATGTCATTTACCTTTTATGATGGCCGTGCTTATCATCCACACGTCTAGTTATATATTGTGCTTGGATTTGTTAACTGTATATGGAAAGCACAAGTACTCCTTACGAGTTTAGTGTCCTTATGGCAGTTGTGCAAAATGTTACTTTGTAATGAACTCGCCTGCTTCATGTCTCGATGACCTCAGGAAAGTCTGGTGTTGGTTTTCAAATTTTCTGAGGCATGTTTGTTTGCTTAAGCCAGTGTAGAAAATACATTCCTTTTGGGCCTTTGGCTTTAGGTTTACCTGCTTCAGTCTTCTTCTCTTTTTCAAGTTGGTGAACTGTGAGAATTATTGTATCTGATTTACTTTGTTTCTTCTGTGTAAATGAATTTCAGGCACCATGAGGTTAAAAGATCTTATTTATACAGTGTCTACAAGGGTACTAGAACATTTTTTAGAAGGTGAAGAGGTATATTATAGGAAGGAAGATTCTGTTGTCCCATGCAAAATCCTGAAAGTTTTTGAGAAGACCAAAGATGGTGGAGACATGAGTTATGAAGTGGGTTGGCTAGACAAACATAAGAAAGTTACTGATACCTCAACCGAGAATGCTGATAAGTTGGTGAGAAAGAAGCTCCCATTTAGCAGACAAATGCTGAAAACTTTTATTAGAGAATCAACAATGCAAAGTTCTCCATGGGTAGTCCACGAGACGTTAGCCCAAAAGTATGGGCTTCCAACAGAAATGCCTGATGAGTTGAGAGACAAAATAAATGCTCAAAAAAGGAAATGCAATAAAATTGCTGATGGGAGGAAAAGGAGTCTGGTAAATTTTGTTGAAACTTCTTTAACCTTGCAATCTATGAGTTATTTCACTTTTGAATTGGATATGCCATTTTCTGATTGCATATGATTTTCTCAGATGGAAAATGGAAACATCAACAGGAAGAAAAGAAGTAAAACAGGAAATGAGCATGCTGATGTGTTAGGGGAAGCACAAAAGGAGACATATGCAGGTACTGATGTATGTTTAAGTTGCCTAGTTAATTTCCTGGTTTATCAACATCACCATTTAAATTTTAAAGTATCCTTCTAACTGGTTTAGATGCAAGTGGAAAACTTTTTATAGTAGAAGTAAAACAAAATTTGCATTCTGTCACAGGGAAACCAACTGCCCAAAATACAAATATTGGTCGTAAGAAAAGAATCAAAGCAGACAAGGAGTATACTGAAGTGTCAGGAACAGCACAAAGGGAACCAATTTCAGGTGACACTTCATGGTTGTGGAAGTGCTTCCATTTAAAGAGTCATATTAAATCTGCTTTTACATTCAGGAGCACTTTGGCTGCTCTAATGTACTTTTTTTTCCCTTTTTCCAGAAAAGATGAAAATTGATTCTGTCAATGGAGAAACAAAGCTCCAGTTAGAAGTTGTCAAATACCCAATTGACGATCTTCTAGTCCAGCCATGTCCTGGTGATCCAGAATTTAAGGATCGCCCTGCTCCATCAACAGATTTTGCTGTATCAATGAACTGTGTAGGAAACCTTCTTATGGTGTGGGACTTTTGCTCTTCATTCAGCAGAATGTTGCGCTTGTGGCCATTCTCTCTGGAAGACTTTGAAAATGCAGTTGCTCATAAGGGAAGTAATGTGAATCTAATCATTGAAGCTCATGCTGCAATTCTTCGTTTGCTTCTTAAAGATGAGGGAGATTATTATAATGCCACACGGGGGAAAAGAAGGAAACCACAGGTGAATTTTTTTCAGTCTATTACTTTTTTCATTCTGGTATCTTAAAATTTAGATTATTAGGGATCTCTTTTACAGCAAAATTTATTATTCATTTGTCTCTTCTTTTCTGTTTTGTTCCCTTATATCAGATAACATTTATGAATTGGACCGAATATTTATGTGACTTTTTAGAAATGGAAGATGTACCGGAACTTTCCGGTCATATCTCAACCATAAAACGGGGGCATTATGGACTTCTAGATACCCATGCTAAACTGGATATCTTCCAAGTATTGGTTAGCTATGCCCTTACAACAGACTTGGTTAGAGAACAGTTAGAAGAGTACATTGAGCAAAGGCAAATACTTTCAGCAACAAACAGGGAAGCAGCTGTAGAGGAAGCAAGAAAGAGAAGAAAACAGCAGCAAGTTCTCAAGGAGGCTGCATCTGATGCGAAAGGTAGAACAAAGGGTGAAGGTTTGGATAATGATGTTGAAGGTAACGTGGGTGGTTCTGAGATTGGCACTCAAGCTGAAGATGTTTCCTCTAAGAGGAAGTTAACATCAAATGGCCATCGAGTTTTGCCTAATGGGTAATGTGTCTGAGTTCAAATTGTCATTTTAGTCTTCATCACTAATTGAGCTGAAATTTAAGTACCTGTTGATGTATAGCTACAACACTCACTATATGCTGTTTTGTCTTTTTCGTCAGTGTGGCAAAACACACTTCCAGGAGAAATGAGATGAAGCAGACAATGGATGGAAAAGTCAATGCGGTGAAACAAAAGAAATCAACTGAAATTAATGGTGGCAGTGAGGAGAAACAGTTAATTAAAAAAGGGCTGGAGGAAAAGAAACAAAGGGTACTCTCTCTCCTTCTCTCACTCTCTCTCTTCTCTCCCCCCCCCCACCCCCCTTCTTCTCTTCCATTGACGGATCTTAAATCTGGTGCAGCTAGAGAATTTTGAAAAAGAGATAGAAAAACATTTTATACGCACTAACCCACTAGGGAAGGATCGTAACTACAGCAGATACTGGTTTTTTCGAAGGGAAGGACGAGTTTTTGTTGAGAATTCTGATTTTGAGCGATGGGGCTACTACAGCACCAAAGAAGAGGTAATCCTTTTACCCTTCCATATTTTGCTTTCTGTTTTCTATTTTCTCCTTTCCTTCTTATTCTCATATACAGTACCAGCTTTGAACTGGAACAAATCTTATTCTCTTGATAGATTGATCAATTGATCAGATCCCTCAATCCAAAGGGTGAAAGAGAGAGGGCCCTTCAAAGACAACTTCAGAAACACTATGGCAGAATATGGTGAGCTCCATCATATATACTTAATGCAGACTAGGATGAAGCTTTTATATATGTCAGCATGAGTTATAAGCTTCACAATTATGACCTGATGGTGACTCCCCAGATCTCTTATTTCACTAAGGGAGTCCCTAATTTTTTGTGACCTTAATTTCTAGAGAACTAATTATAAAACTTTTTGACTTGGATTGCATGTAAGCCAATAAATCCAAGCATGAAGTCTTAGTGAGGCTTGGATATCAGGGAAGCAACGATAAATGTTGCTGAGTGAGTTGGAGCATTTGAACAAGTATGAAAAATGCAAGTTGGATTGCTTGCTTCTTTTCAAAACAAAGAGGATACTCGAATTTTCATTTCCTGGGGTTGAAGCAGCATGTCGGAAGTGCTTCTTTGCACAATTTGTGCTAAATTTAGTAAGGATGTGTTGCCCTCTAGTTCATGTTCTGGTTGCTTACCAGGTTTAGGTTTTGTATCATTAACATAGGCAGCATTGTCTTTTGGCATACTTGTCTGCTTATAGGTATTGTCAGCATTATAGCTTTGAATTTTGAAATCCGGAACGTCTGCCTATGTCAGCTGGGAATTTAATCCTGTCACGTGAGATGTGGGATCTTGACTAGTTGAAAAAATTCTTTTAATTCTATTGTTTTACTGTGTATTTTTCTGTGGTTCTGCAGTGTGGCTTTGCAGAAAAGATCAAAGGAGATTGCTCAAAGGTTTATTTTGGAAGGAGAATTGCGAAGGTCAGCCCGTGTAAAAAGCCAACCTAAGGAAAGTCTGGGACCAGCCTACCTGAAATACGTCAATAAATGGAAGGAGAGTTGATGGTGTGGTGTGACTTCATTGTCCCAGGCAACTTTCTCCATGCACCCCTTAAGATATGGTGGAGGCAGTTAAACTGTTTAGGCAAGGTCAATTAGTTGTCATATGCTTCCCCAGTTCGTCCTTTTTCTTCCCCAGCTAACATTTGTTTTATTTTTTTTCCCTATTACCATACCAAAATTTCCTAGCGATCTTTCCTATTCATTTATATTCTTGCATAGAAACCAGTACCTGATCCCAGAAGGGAACCTTTCCATATAAGGGACATCCTTAACACCCTGACAGTAAATCCTTTTATGGCCTTCATTATCCCATCACCGTTAAAGTTCCAACATATTTGGGTCCAGAGATTGGCGGTAATGCAGTGTGAGGTACAGCATTGTACTTTTCATGTATCTCGAGAGGAGCTGTTATTTTGGTATCTGATAGTATTTCACTTTACGTTATACAAAAAGCATCATTTGACATGGCAATACGTCTGGAATAGCATTATATGTTCGAGGAAGTGTTTTTAAATTGTGCATTCTAGTGTGTGTGGGCATGCTGCAGCTAATTTTATTTTGCTTGAAGAGCTGCACAAGCTATGTCACAGGGACTCTTGTGTCTAAGTGCACCACCCGGGCTGGCATGGCTGGAAGGGTGCGGCTATGGATGTGGTTCTGAACACGATCAAAGAAGGTTCAGGTGCAGTCAGCACATGCCTATTTCGGTACAAGTTTGGACTTCATTAAATTTTGACCAAACCTAGTTATGTCCATAAGTTGAAAATATATTTTCTTCCTGAGGTTCTTTTGGTATGCCTTGTTAGTTCTAAGCTTAACTTTCTATCTTATATATTGAAATTTTACTAGTATAAACAGCGGTTGCCACAAAATGACCTGGCTCGGTAGGAAATGCAAATTTATTGGGCCTTTTGCATACTCAAATAGGTTGGGTGGCCATAGTCCCGGAGCCTCCCCATGTGATGGAAGAACCTCTTCCTCTTATCTGTTGCAGGCAGAGGGTTTTGTTGTAGGACTTGTCTGTTGTTTCAAATTATTGTCTAAAAGATGTGTTTGTAGTTGTGAAATGTGAACGAGGGTTATCTAATTGTGCTAATGTTATTGATTAGTATAATTAACAATTTTATATGTACGATTATATTGACTATTTGCATTCCATTCCTTGCTCTAACTGTGCTGCTGCTATTGATCAGCATAACTCAACAATTTTATATTTACATACCATTCCTCCCACTGACTTCCGTCACTTAGTGAGTTATTTCCAAGAATCTAGCTGTTGCTCAACTTTTCTTTATAGAGGTTCAGAATTTTGAATATAACAAGGGAAAATTGGGTTTGGTGAATTTTAATTAGTTTTATATTCCATTCTTTCTTGTTGCATTTTTTAGATCAAAACTTGGGTCGGCGTATGCGTCATAAATACGTGGACCCTATTCCCCTGTGCCGTTAACCAGAAAAGGCATCAGTATAATGGAGAGTGCAGCTGAGGCTTGCTCCTAGGCTTCTGTCGTTTCTGGAGGCAAGCCTTCTTTATTCTTTTCTGATCTTTTCCCTGCTCGGGAGACCTAATTTTTTACTGTTTTTGTGAGAACCTCTGGAAAATGTATGCCAAGTCTCAAGTTCTTTTGGCAGTACAAGATTTGTGGTCTGGATATGCGTTGGACCTCTTTGAGTATGTCGTTTTAATTTCAAAAAAAAGCTGAGAACGCCAATCTGTTCAAGCCTACAATCGAGGAAAACCCTGGTTCTGGTGTTTCCTGGGTTGCAGGGGCCTTTGGCTTTAGATTTTTACACAACTGGGGAAACGACCAAGAGAGAATGAGCCACACATGTTCAGGTATAGGGGAGACATTCTGTATACGCTAAAGCTCCTCCTCCTCCTCACAAAAATTGAATGGGAACTGATGATCGAGCTTTCACTAATTTACTGATGATCGAGCTTTCACTAACTTAATATTCCAACCAGCCACGCATTAATAACAAATATAACGAATAGGATAGTCCTTTATTGTTAAAAACAGTGAATTTCTTTGCAAGTGACGCAAAGAATTAGCACTTTAAAAACAGCAGGTGTTAGCATTCATTGTTTGTTTTCAGTGACAAGGATTCATGTAGAACAAGTTTGGTTCTCCTCCCATCCTTTCGTACTGCGTAAGCAGCATATTTTTTCATATAGAACAGTCCTTTGTGAGGACAAACCTTAGCCTTAAAATTTGTAGGGCGCTAAGTTTAGAAAATTTTACGCTCAAAGTTGTGATGAATGTTCAAAAACAAGTTTGAGTTTTGATTTCTTTCATTCATTTGACCCGTTCTGAATAAGGAGTACAATGAAAGATGCCAAAGTTTAAGTGTGATTCTGTCATTCAATCAAAACATGCTTTTGTGAAAAAAGCACAGTGAATTGATTAACAAATTATAGTTTCAAAGGGATCAACTTAATGACTTGAGAGGCCTTCAAGGAAAACGAATGAAGCATGGGGCAAGGGCGTTTAATCTCTCACAAAGAGTGGCTGGGTCGATCCATCGTAGTCACGTCTCTCATTAGCTTAAGGAGGCTTCCTTATATGATGAACGATCTAACTCTTTGAAATCTGCACCTACTCTTACATTTTAATATCAATTTTATGAAAGATCCTGGCAAAAAAACAAAAAATGAGAATGAAACTTGGCATGTTTGCCATCTACCCGAATTCTACAGAATTGGCTAAAGAACCTTGTTTCTATGAATCAAACTGGGAGAGTTAATGTGATAAATGGCTGAAATGCTTTCAATAATTTGGGGACATAATTAATCATATTGCAGTTAGTATTTAATCTGGCCTAGCTATCTTTTTTGTGCTCAAAAGTAATGTTAAGAGTAGTTTGACATTAGGAATGACATGTGAATGTTCCATGAATCAACTTCAAATTTGGCATAGATTTATGTGGCTGGTAAAGTTTAGTTATTTTTCATGTCATTGTCAGAGGAAAGTGGTTTTCTATTTAACTTTTAGGAGATTGGAAGTGTTTTATCCATGGTACAACAATGTTGAATTTTGTACTAAAGGCGGTTGGATATATACTGAAGTGATTTATCCAGGCTGTCACTACTGCTTGAGTGACATTATTTTGCTTTTATAGTTTGATCACTTAGATGACTGAATTCAAGATAATGTTTGATTACATAAATGACATTATCTACCGTATTAAAATACACATGCTCGTTATATAAACTTTACGATCTCCCAAGATTTCTTTACCTTCTCTTTAAGCATCTCAAAATGCACATCTTGGTATAGCCTAACTCAATATTTGTTAAGGCCACCAAAGTTGGCCTTAAGAAAAATAATCTAGTGTATTCTTTTATTTAACCGTGGACGAGTTTCTATGTGCAAATAGGTGTGTCTTAATCTTCAGCTTAAAAAAAAAAAAAAAAAAAGTTGGAGGGCAAATTGCTACTTAGCCACTCGATGGTCATCCTATGGTCCTAAAAGTAAATATATCTTCGCGTCGACTACGGTGTAAGGTCTGCAGTCTCTTGTTTATGCATTTTGTGTTACAGTTCTGATCTTTTCTTGGCTTCTAACTTTTGAGAGGTTGTACGTCGACTCTCTCTCTCATCTGTGTGCGTCCTCTTCAACTTAAGAATGAAAAGGTGATGCTTTTTAATCAACAAACCAAATAGCCTAAGCAGAAAAGGTTTTTCATCTTTCTATCAAATGATCTTCGAGTTTATGATTACCAGTTTTTATAAAAACATGGCACAGTCTATCGAAGCGGGCATTTGGTCTAGTGGTATGATTCTCGCTTAGGGTGCGAGAGGTCCCGAGTTCAATTCTCGGAATGCCCCGAGAAAGTATAAATTTTTACTTTTTCAGTGTTCAGTTCTGAGAATTGGGTGTCATCCTTTTTAATCGTTTTTTCTGTTACTTTGGTTTAGGATAGTTAACGAATGAAAAACCATTAATTTGACACTTTTATGTAAGGTTGTTTCCTATGCGCATTCCGTGTTAATTGTAGGTTTTATTTTTTTAATTTTTGGTCAATTCAAAGTGGGCCAAAGTAGGGACGGCGTCACTTCTCTCTCCCTCCCAGTTCTTTCCCATCTTCTCTCTCCATTTCCTAAAATCTCTCCCTTCTCATGTTTCCATCATCGCTCTCTTCACTAATGCCATACTACAAGGACTTCCTATGGGTCTCACTTAACATAGGTTACTCACATTATTTCATGCATTATTTTGCATGTTACCTACTTAAATGATCATCAATTTTTTAAAAAACAAAAAACTAGCACTAGTTAACATTTTTTTTCAAGTAATCTTAAAAAGATTAATGCTAAGATGATTTTTTATGAGTTTCACGCCTAAGAGCCTGGTAGTACCTACCAACTTTTCTCTCTCTCTCTCTCTCTCTCTCTCTCTCTCTCTCTCGCTCTCTCTCTCTCTCTCTCTCTATATATATATATATATATATATATATATATATGAGCTAAAATCCTTCAGCCATCAACGTAGTGGGCAGGTGTGATTGAACACACTGATGCGGCACAATGCAATGCAATGCATCGGGCAATATGCTGAACATTTATCTGTCCAAACGTAGACAGAGAAGTCCAAAAAAAAAAAAAAAAAACAACAACAACAAGAGAATCCAAGTCCCAATGACCGTCGGAGTTCTGAGCAGTGTAATGGGGTTGGATATGGTTAGAAGGTTTTCTTATTTTGTACTGCGACAGATCCAAATCCAACCCCATTTTGCGTTTGCTGGCTCGGACACAGGCAGGAGAGGTACTCCATAAAGCATTTTGTTTGGTTCTTGAATCTGTGGCTTTGTGTACATTGAAGTGGGCATTTGGTCTAGTGGTATGATTCTCGCTTAGGGTGCGAGAGGTCCCGAGTTCAATTCTCGGAATGCCCCGCCCCTATGTTTTGATATATTTTCTGTTTTATCTTCCCTTTTCCTATTTCCCGGAAGGATGAGACCGTATCGCTTTTTTGTTCAAGTTTTCGTTCGCGAATAAGAACTGTTAAATCTCAGCAACGACGTCTATTCCTAAGGACAGGCTGTGATATTCAACCGGAATCGCAATTCAAGCAGTTGGATTCGATTAAAAAATCACATTAGATTTTCTACATTGATGTGGACATGTAATGCCTCTTCTCTACCCAATGAAGGGAGATTTTTGTAAGCCTAGAACCTATCTATTCTGAATTAACTAAAACTGACAGACTTTGATTTATGTATATAATTTCTACCATTTTTGCAATTTATAAATTCGAGTCATCATAGCTCTTTTTGTGGACTCATACGCCAAAAAAAAAAAAAAAAGAGTCCGAACTGTTTAATATGTGAACTATCTCAGCCAGTCTTGCCATTAGATGGGACTGATGAAAATATCTTGAAAAAGAAATATATACTGCACTTTTTACATCCTATGATTTTGGCATATAGATTTTTAGCTTTTCTTTTTTAGCCATTATTGTATGTATACATAAGTAGACCTAGGCATCGGGCTCGGTCCCAACGAGTACATGGTACCCAGCCAGATCAGGCCTGGGCCTGAAAAATCAGTTCGGGTTGGCTTGATGGGGCCCGATCCAACTCGTTAACTTTTAAATATTAATTTTATTTTATTAATAATATATAATTTATTTATTAAAATATATATTTTATATTCAAAAAAAATATTTTATATTTAAAAAAGTATTTTTTTTAATTGTAATTAGGTCAGGCCGGGGCTGGGCTCAGGCTAAAGTTTCTAGCATCAGGCCCAGGCCCGGGCTTAGATTTTGGACATTGGGCGGCCCTGAACCCAGTTCTTATCAGGTTGGGCCGGCCCGATGCCCATGTCTATACACAAGCATCCGTTCATTTGCTCAATCTCCTACCAAAAGCCTACCCATCCAAGGTGAAGATAGAGCTCTGAGTGTGCCAAATTGGGACACACCTATGATCCTTACTTGGCTGAACCGTTCTTTTTTGCTCGGCATGTAGGCACTTTGGATTCTGATCAGCTGATAACATTAAAGTCGGATTTCGGGGTCACAATTGAAAAAGAAAAGAAAAAAAAAAACTAAAGAGAAAATCTACCATACAACAAAAATATGATCTTAGATCACAAATAAAAGAGTTTTGTTTGGAGTATACACCCTTTTCACCAGAGGCCCCTGTTTTTGGGGGAAGGGGTAAGGAGTGATGCCCTCAAGCTTGAAGTTTCTTTTCTTACCCTCTGTCCCCAGGGTCTTGAAGTCTCTCCCCACCTGGTTGGTTGTGGTGCACCATTTATAATCTATAGGATTAGCACCCACGGGAATTGAATAGACAACATGCTCTTTATGTGTCAACGATTCGAGCTCTTTATGTGTCAAGGATTCGAGTAGCTATACTAGGCCCTTTGGGCCTTTGTGAGGAGGATAACCACAGTTTTTTTTTTTTTTGCACTTTAAATAATTCTTTTCCGTTGTGTAGTGGTTTTTCATTAATAAATGGGTAAGCTTTTACTGCAAATAATAATCACAGACATGGAAGAGATATATTCTAGAAGAAGAATAAACATTTCCACCAACTTGGCAACCATTCGATAACTCGTGACCATTGAACAACTTTTCAAGTTGTCAAAGATTTACAAAATTCAATAAGAGGCCTTTGAATGTTTCAATAGTGAGAGGAGCTCAATTCCTCAATAATGAAAACATGCATCATTTGAGGACTTATAGTGTCATCAAGAGTTGCCATAGATGTAGGAAGAAAAAATTCCTCAACTGGTAAACTAAACACCAAACATATCATGAAAAGAGCCTTTTGTGACATAATCAATTAGGAAACATGAAACCGCCGCTCGCATGACGATTATTAAACCCATTCAATCCAAATGGCATGCAATTTCGACCAAAATAATGGTCTTCAATACAAATCAATTAGAAAACTGTTCAAAGAATTTCCAAAATAACTTGTAAAAACAAGTCATTTTCCCAAGCAACTTGTTTCAATTTCACTCCAAAACAAGTTCAAATCATCTGTTCAAAATTTGATTTTCAAAACCAAAGCTTCAATGCACAAGCATATAGAATTTACATCGATAACTTGTACCTGATCCAAATAATCGTTAGTCTATAGTCCAATTACCATTGTTCAAGGCAGCACGAATGGTTGGACCTCGTACTGACGGGCGAATCCCCTTTTTTTGAAATTTTTTCTCAAAACCTAACTCAAAAATTTTGCTGTAAGTAAGTAATAATATAAAAGACACATTTAACTTGTGCTAAGAATCTTTCTTGTGCACACAAATACAAACCACAATGAAGTTATATTCACAATGCAAGGTAAAACAGGTTAAATTTACAATCATGAAAGCATATTGAAAACAATATAAACAGATGAGGGTCGTCCCCAAATTGGCCCGTTAACAAAAACTTCTAAATAATAGTATGTTTTGTTAGTTGTAACTTAGTACAATTGCACAATGCTAAAATTCATTAATGAAACATGTATAATACTTTATGCAGTCTCATGTTGTTCTGTATTGAAAGCATGCTGCACCTTATCATTTCCGACATTCGATAGCAGTGAAGTTGATTTCGATGCTTGTATCATACATAAACATACGAGTAATATTTATATGGTTTAATTCACATTAGAATGGTTGTCATTGTGACAAGGCTTATACACAGTTTGTTGCCACTGTAGAATGTGAGATTATTTAAGATTATCATAACATTGGATTCATAACCTTGTCATAATATTGAAACTAACATCATCATCAAAACATCAGAAAATCAATATGAGATGACAACAATGGCAGGAAGATAGAAGGCCAACGGCTGCTGACCGGATATTGCTGGCTATAATCCTTAATCACCCGAGGGGGTTGTGGGGCGGGGAGAGATTGTTGGCCGACGACCCCCAATCAAGAGAGATAGAGAGCTACGCGTTCCAAATAATTAGGCTAAGTTCTAAGAGAGTTGCCAATCTGATGGCTTTTAAAAGTTAAGAAAGAGCAAGGAACGTCGAGCTCTCTATCTTTCTTAATTGGGGCTCGTCTGTGAGGTTCCAAATAATTACGCCGTATTTTCCAGACACTCCAACTATTTGTTGAGATCCTTGACCATCAGCGGGCGGGCAACAATCTTAAAACTCTACGAAAATAAAGCATATCTCAGCCAAATACTGCTGCCGATTAATGACTTGCAAGTAAAGCAGCTGATGACTGCGACTCGACGCTAACTTTTCTTTTTGGGTCGCTCATGAAAATCCTTCCTCATAAAGCTAACCAAAGGGCATGTGCTTGCGGCGGTTGAGACAGGTATCCGGCGCCTGCGCACCAATCCCAGCAGCGAGCTTTCGCTCGGTGGCCTCTGTCTTGGATTTATGCACTTCCATCCACGATCTTCATCAAATTCATGCCAGATTCGTTGTATATGGCCTTCAACAGAACACCTTTGTAGCTTCCAAGTTAGTGGCTAAGTATGCCGAGCTGGGGGACCATGGACGTTCGGAAAGAATTTTTGAGCTTGTGGAAAATCCAAATCTTATATTATGGAACGCTGTCATTAAAGCATGTTCAACTTTTCAGTTATTCGATGGAGCTTTTTTGCACTACAGGAACATGGTGCTTAACTCTGTAAACCCAGATGAATTCACTTTTCATTGTGTGTTTAAAGCATGTTCGCATCTATCTGCTTTGACGTTTGGTCGCCAGTGCCATTCACATGCTTTTAGGCTTGGTCTTCATTCTGATGCTTTTGTGGGCACTTCCCTCATTGGCATGTACTGTAAGTGTGGGGAAATTGGGGATGCACGCCGAGTGTTCGATGAGATACCTGTGAGGAATTTGTTTCTGTGGAACGCATTGATCAATGGTGTCAGTCATAACGACGATGCTGTGGCCACTTTTGAGCTTCTCAAGCGGATGCAGCGTGAAGGAATTCGTCCAGATTCAGCTAGTATGGTGAGTATTTTGCTATCTTGCAGTAAGCTTGGTTGCTTAAGGGCAGGCAAGATGGTTCATCTTTTGGCAGTTTTGGACGGCCTGGAAAAGGATCTGTCTGTGGGTACTTCTCTTGTGACAATGTATGCCAAGATGAATGATTTGCAAATGGCTACCAAAGTATTTGACAGAATTCCCCAAAAGGATGTGGTTCTGTGGAATGCCATGCTTTCCGGATATAACCAGAATGGGGAACCCGAAAAGGCGCTAATGTTATTGGTCCAAATGCAAACTGACGGCGTAAGAGACGACTATGTCACAATTACTGGCGTAATTTCAGCAGCAGCAAAGTTGAAATCTCTAGAAGCAGGCAAGCAAATTCATGCACATGCAATTCGTAGTAGCGCAAGTTCTGAAGTTCTGGTTCACAATTCACTTATTGAAATGTATTTTAAATGTGGTAAACTAAACAGTGCTTGTAATATATTTTATAGGATAACAAACAGAACAGTTATTTCATGGAGTTCAATGATAGCTGCGTATGTTTTCCACGGTCAGTTCGTTCAAGCTTTGTCACTCTTTAAAGAAATGAAGCAGGACGGAGTGGGAATTGATTCTATCAGCATAATCAATGTCTTGCCTGCATGCATTCATATATCAGCTTTGCCACTTATCGAAGGCTTGCATGGATATGCAATAAAACATGGCTTCGGTTATGTTATCCCTTTAGTTACAGCGCTTCTTGTGGCCTATGGAAAATGTGGAAGTATAGAAGCCGCCCAGCAACTTTTCGACGAGTCAGCATACTTAGAGGATGACTTAATCTTGTGGAACTCCATGATCAATTTATATGCCTTGTATGGCAATTGGGATAGTTGCTTTTCCTTGCTAAAGAAAATGAATGCCATGGGACTAAAACCAGATCATTACACATTTCTGGGATTGCTAATGTCTTGTAACCATGCTGGACTCGTTGAAGAAGGATGGGGATGTTTTGAAAGCATGATGAATGTGCACAACTGTCAGCCTTCACAAGAACATTATGCTTGTATGGTCGATCTTTTGGGACGGTCAGGGCACATTGGGGCAGCCAAGAAAATTATTCAGATGATGCCATTTCAGCCTGATTCACGTGTCTGGGGTGCTTTGCTTTCAGCATGTAAAACAATCTTGGAGCCCTCGATTGCAGAATTTGCAGCTGCACAGCTTTTGAGCAGGGAACCTTTCAATGCTGGAAACTATATTTTACTTTCGAACGTGTACGCTGCAGCTGAGATGTGGGATGGTGTTCAGAGACTCCGTGGTATGATTAAGGATAAAGGTCTGAAGAAAAGAGCAGGTTATAGTTGGATTGGGATGCATGGACAGGTGTATGCATTTCATGCTGGAGATACATCTCACCCACGGTCAGAAGATATCTACTACATGTTACGGAAACTAGATTTTCATATTAAAGATAGAAGCATATGTTTGATCAACTGAGAGAGGTGGTGTCATTGAAGAAAGCTCCTTTGACGTCATAAAAAAATTATCATACTTTTTGTGGCCATCGAAAAGGGTGAAGGCTCGGTTGTGCAGTATCACGGTTATTTGCCATAGCTATGAAAGAGTGCCTGCAGAACATGTAGCACTGCGTGCATTGGGCATGTACAGATCCCAGATTCAGCGGACTTTGTAAGTTGCACTGTTTTCAAATTAGTTGGTATCTGCTTCTTCTGGCATGGTAAAGAATGTGTTGCTTGCGCTTTTCCAGGGAATAGGATTATGAGTACTTCAGAACTTGGCTTTTCCAATGACTGCTAGGTTTTTTGGATGCATTGGATTTGCTTATTGCTGCTTATACTGCTAGAGAAGAAACCTTGCTAGTTCTTTTCCAAAAGAAGGCTATGAATTCTCTGAAACTCTCTTCTGTAGTGAGGAAAGCCTGGTGCTTGCTGGAAATCCAACATAACATGGTATACAGATATCTTGGCCTTGTGAGAACTTTTGGAGCATTACAACGATGTACACAATCAAGAGTGTTCAACACGGTTCTATGGGCAGTTAATCGGCACAATTTACAGTGTCACTGCTACGATGTGCTTGTGTGATGAGAAACAGGCAAAGGATTTGGACGAATGCTTTCAAGGATACTTCCAACATTGGGTCTCTCTGTGATCGTCCAACAACGTGGAATTGTGTTGCCTTCATGCGCCAGATGATATATGCAGTTTAAGACCGAAATTAACATTAGAAAGTATTAGACCTAATGGTTTTACTTTATGGTTGATGCTGCCCTATCATTGGTGGGTACCTGGTTCAAGGAAATTTACAAAATTTGGGCCTGTCAAAGTATCGCTGGTGACATGAGGTGTTCTAGGCTGGAGCAGGTTACATGTTTGATCCCTAACATCCCTAAAGCGCCTCTGCATAGTATCATCATCTCTCCACTTGAATCAGTTTTTATTTTTGCTGACTCGGTACTTCAGTTCAAAGATGTAAATTTCCATCATTAATAATCACTAAGAAGACACTAATGTCCACTCTCTCTATAGAAGCAGGTCATACTTTCGGGCCTCAAATGCTGGCAGTGAAGAAGGTAAAACCTCTGTTTGGGTGAGTGGAAGTTCCTCAAAGAAGGGCTGAAGCTTTCCCTTCTGCCCTACCCTTGGGGCCCAGTTATCCTTCGGGATTTGGGTGGAATTTGGTACACCTGTCAACTTGAGTGTCGCATACCTTATATTGACTCTCTAAGAAAGTAGAAGCCATGAGAATCGAACTGTTATGCTATTCGTACGTGCTGCCAGCCTGCCTGATGATAGTTTATGATGTGTATGTTGTTCTAGAGTCGAAAATGATAAAAAAAAGAATGTCAAGGGAGAGTGTTCTTCATGATGATGTAAAATTGCTGTACATTTAGTATACAAAGGCAATTTCCATGCAAATTAAACATCAATTTAATTTTGAGTCATAGCTTAAGGTAGAAACGATCTAATGTTTTTATATGGTCATCTTATAAATAGCGGTGTAATGTTGGAAGCGTTATACCAAGTAAATCTCTATGTTCCAATTTAATGTACAAGTATAGATTTACAAGCAGTGATTGGCAAGTTTGCAGGGTTTGATTTTAGAAATTAGCTAGCAATTTATTTTATTAGGTGATACTGATAGTTATGAGACATTATTGTTTCACTTAAAGTCTTATATATATATATATATATATATATATATATATATAATTATTATTATTATTAGTGGCGCTTAGTTCTTTATTAGTATGTTCAATTGAACAACTACCAAAAGGAGTGACTGAGGAAGATGCACCATGACAAAATTCTGGATAGCAACTATTTGGAGATGTCACACCCCAAATTTTTAGTTCATTTTTTCTTTAAAGGAACAACATATACAAACTTTGGTGATGCATCAAATTGGACGACTCTAATCAAGTCATGTCAAACACAATACAAATTGGGCTATTCATTTTCATTATATACAAAATATAAAATATATGTACATACAAAGTAGACATCAAAACCTAGTTACATTCTGTTTTCTACATGATTACATACAACCAAAATGGAAATTTATATTGCAGATGACATGCCAGTACACGAAACGTTTCCCTAGAGGATTGGGAGATATGTTCATTGCCCTAGCTTGTTATGTCACATTGGGCTCAGGTTCCTAGTCTTCCAGATCTCAACCCATCGCCTAGCAACTTCGTTTTCTTCCCTAAAAAGTCTAGCAACTAGGAAAATTAACCATTCAACGGAGCTCTTTATATGTCCTTGAAGATCTCTCTCAATCTTTAATACATGACTAAACACTACAACAAAATGGACTAGTAGTAGAAGCTTCAAATCTGTTGCTACTGCTTAAGAGAATGGATCTGCTCTTGATGAATCCATCTTGGCCTCTTAATATGAAACGGAAAACAAGAGAAAAAACAGGGTCATCAGCAAACTAGGGTGCAAAGGTCCCACAGATGCAAGGATGGGAAGCAAGGGCATGGATCACAGGTGGCGGCCCTTGTAGCAAAAGGAGGACAGAGCTCGCCCTCTCTCTCTCTCACACACACACACACACATCTGCTCGCAAGCGCCTTTATCACCATTAGTCAAGTTCATCACATACTGTTTGCCTTCATCATCCCCATTGCTCTTTCAGACGCCTTTCGCTTGGGTCGTTGTTGATTGCTCGAACTTTAATGAAGATGAGAAATACATGATTATTTCCCTTCTCACTCAACTAAAATTTGTTTCCTTCTCGTGAAACATTTCCCTCCTCCATATGATTTCCTCCTTCCTCCTTTAACCATGGTCCCTCTCGTTTTCCTCCTCCATGTCATTTACTCTTGCCTCCTCTGACATAAGGAAGGAGAAAGACACCTAAAGTAATTTTATTGACAATATCTCCAAGAACCAAGTCGGGATGAATCCCATCAAAATTTTTTTCGGTGAGTTTCATCCCTTTTTCTATTCTTATTAGATCTACCATGGTTTGCATAGATCCAGAATTCCTAGATGTTATCTTCTAGATGTAGAGTTGTTTATTGTTTGCTTTATTAGATCCCATGTGGTTTTTTAGCATTGTTTTTGGGATTTTTGGATTTTCTTATGCATCAACATTCAAGTTTTAGTGTTTTGCCACTCTTCATGCATTAAAAAAAGATGGATTTACCAATGCATGGAAAATCTCACATTGGTGAAAGTCGAGTTTTACTGATGTCCAGAGACAAATGTCGGTGAATATGAATTGTCACCGATATCTGGAATAGACATTGGTAAAAAATTGCCTTCAGCGATGCATAGCTACATTATGTCATTGAAGTTTTCCTTTTACTAACATCCGCAACTCAGATGTTGCTAAAAAACAAGTTTTACTGACATCCTATTCCAAACATCGGTAAAAGTACTGAAAGAATACCAGTTTTATCGATGAGTGAGCGTTCTCGCGTCGATGAAAGTTTTTTCCAGTGAAACTTGCCGATATTTATCTAGAGATGGTAAAAGTAGCTAGTTTTAACATTGTGTAACATTTCCCGTGTCGATGAAACATTTTCCTAATAAAGAATTACCGACGTTTGTCCCACGCGTAGGTAAAGCTTTGGGCATTGGTCAACCTTTTCCGCATTAATCTCATCGACGTTTTTAAGTATGCTTTTACTGACAACATCACACACCGATAAAGCCTCCCCCGACTTATTACCTTCGCCTAAACCCTTCTTCTCGTTTTTTTTTTCTTCTCTTTTCTTTTCTCTTACCTCTTCTTCCCATCAACAACTTTTCCAGTCATTGTCTAGCAAGTGGAGATGTTTTTCATCATTTTTGGATGGCTTGAAGCTTAAAAATGTTGGTTTCTCAATCTCCTCGCCTATTCTTTGCTCTTTGTATATGATTTTAGATTATAACATGCTTGTAAGGTATATATCCAAATTTTTTCAAGGATATATCACCATTTTCCAGAAGGTTTTGCCAGTGAAACTTCGCAAGACTGTTTGTTGAGCTCACTACCTTCAATTTGATATATTAATAGCATAAGATCTCAACAAAAACCTCAAATTTTCACCAATATTTTTCGTTGTCGGATTTTGGCACATTTTCCCCGTATCCTAACATCAATTTTTTACCATGTTTGATTCAACTACACATATACCTATTCATAAAGTATTAGTTTGATTGGTTGTCAATTGAATGCTTTTTTGGATGTTTGAATATTGTTGGTCCCTAGCTAACCATCCAGTAAGTGTTCGACGAATTGTTTGAACACGGAAAGCAATAGACCTGAAAGGAATACCATAGACATTATTGTTAATCCAAATGATGAATCCATTGTGGGCAGAGTGGAGCGTCCATTACGCACATCAGAATTGGTAATTGTACACACATTAATTTGCCAATAAGTGCATACGTACATATTATTTAATCACAAGATTGTTCTACCATATATTACATAAGAATATTCTGAACTTCAAATATGTATAATATATTTTTTGTACAATACATTATGATGTTATTACATTCAATTTTTGTGTTATAGGCAGCACTTGAGGTTGATTACCAAACAATATGTAATGAATGCCAATGCTATACATCATCTCCATAAAACAATGTTTTTAAATTAGTTTAAAAGCATGTACAGTTCATACATATGATTGTGTACGATTGTACAGAGCCATATAGCAGGAAAAAGGGTCAAACCGTCAAAGATGATAACCAGATTCAAACAATGGAAAAGATGAACTCTAAAATTTTCGAACCATGCTGAAACAACGGAAAGGATCTTCTCAAAAACGTTCAAGCCAAGGTGCAGAAGGCTTCCCAAGCCCCATGACTAAATCAACAAGATCAAAAACAAAAGCGCTAGAGTATTGATCTTACGCACCGGAGCAGGCGAGTGGCAGGAGTAGGTGACTGTGAGGGAGACGACGAGGACGAACATGAGCGAGCAGCGACTGCGGCTGGAACTCGCGGCAGGAAGGAAGGGGCAGAACGTGAGTGAGCAGCGGCCGGGGTGAGGAACTCGCGGCAGGAAGGAAGAGGCAGAACGTGAGTAAGCGGTTGGGTGAGGAACTCGCGGCAGGAAGAAAGGGGTAGAACGTGAGCGAGCAGCGGCTGCAGCTGGGTGAGGAACTCGCGGCAAGAAGGAAGAGGCAGAACGTGAGCGAGTGGCTGGGTGAAGAACTCGCGGTAGGAAGGAAGAGGCAGAACGCGAGCGAGCGAGCCCTAACGGGCCAAAAGAAAATTCCGAAAATATGTATCCACCCCTCCCGGTGGAAACATATTTCCAGAAATATGTTTCCGGAATCGACCTGAACGGTCAAAAAAATATTTCCGCATTTGTTACGCTGGAAATATTTTGAAAACCAGAAAAATGTTTTTGGTTCCACAAGGAAATTCCCCCCCCCCCCCCCGTCAAACGCCCCTTAGATGTCAGGAAAAACAAACTATTGTGGACATGCTTGGACATTAGTAGTAATCAATGTTTATTTACATGTCTCATGCATCAGTGATGGATAACTACTCCGATCCATGGAACATTGTGTCGGTGATGATTTTTATCGACACTATCTTCACCTATGATGAAAGGAAACATCGGTGAAACCTTTACCGATGCATTGCCATGTATCAACGACATGTTCAAACTGTTGGTAATGTGTAAGTTTTTTGTATTGATGTCTATTTCTTAGAAAATGACCTATTTGAGAAATCATGTCGAAGGACGAGAACATGTCAAACTGTCCAAGAAGTTTTTTGTATTGATGTCTATTTCTTAGAAAATGACCTATTTGAAAAATCATGTCGAAGGACGAGAACATGTCAAACTGTCCAAGACACCTTCAACAACATTAATGATTGGCATGAATAGCTAGTCAACAAACTTGTGGATTAGACCCTGTTTGCTTGACTACTAGGTCATAAGCCAGCTAGTTACTCATCAATTGGATCTTAATTTTCTATAATATTTCTTATTTCTTGCTGATTGTTGACAACCAAGTGATGGAATAATAAATAACTAACTATATTTTTTTTGGACTTTAAGTTTAACTAGCTTTTGCATTCCCACATTTGGACTTTAGTTTTTAATGCTAAGAGAGGTAAAGAACTTATTAGTTGCCAAATTTAATAATTGTTGGCCCTTTTTTGAAAAATATTGCCTATTTCTACTTAACTTGAGCAGTCATCAAAAAAATAAACAACTATCATTTTTTTTATTTCTTTCAAAAAAGTCTTGCAAAGGCATGCAAAATCATGTTGAGGTTATTTATTCATTTTTTAAAATTTTTACTACCATCAATAATGTTAACCTAGTTGGTTCTAAAGTTAAATTTTTACTAACGCCAAATTTCATTTTTTTTAATTTTTTTTTAATTTTTTTTATGGAACAACCCAACTCGTTCGCAATGGCGGCTTGCAAGGGGATACAACTCCCTACCTTTATTAAACAAAATTAGTTGTACAAAAAGGCAAGGATAGCATCATAAAATCTGCTATCCTTCATACACAATATAACCAAAGGCTAACTCACGCTTTTAGAATACATATGTCATATCACAAATGTCACACCCCAACCTTTTGACCCTCAAACAAATTTTTTTCTAAGCATAAAGCATTGAGGTGCGGCCACACAACAATTCAAAAAGGAGGGAGCTATGTCATTCGAAACAATGAGGCAACTTTTATTTATATAACAATTTCAATTCATACAAAATCACATTTATATGTATCACAAAAATGCTCTAACCCATATAATTAATGTCAAACAAAAAACAAAACAAGACATCAATACAACCAAATCAAAACACGCCGGCACTACAAAAGACCCAAAACCTCCCAAACAAGATGTGAGTTCAACCATGTGATCAACCTACTGCCCCGAGTTCACCAAAACCTAAAAAAAATAGAACAACAGAAGGCATAGCTTTCGCAATATGGCAACAAGCTAGGAAAAATCCCTAACCCTCTTAGGTAGGGCTTAAATATGAGGTAATCATAATCATAAAAACAAGTTATCATCATATCGTGACAGGGCATAGTCACATCATTTGTCAAGCCCCTCACATATACCACAACATATAAAGACTATTCAATGGCTACGATAACACAATTCCAATTCACATGCAAGGTATACATAAACATATCATTCTCATTCATTTCATTCACATGCACATCATTCATATGCATTTAATTCATATTCTTTTCATTTTCATTAGCTTCAGTGAATTGAAAGTTCCTGTGGGTGCAAACACATGCACGTGCACACCGCGGACGGCATATAGCCATTTCTGCAGCAGCGGTAGAGCACTCATGCATGGATGTGTGAATTCCAAGGAGAGATACTCAGCCTTCCCTAAGACACCCAGGTTGGGAAGGCGGGAGCCCAGCGCTCCAAGCACATCATACAACAGTACTATGGGACCTTGCACCGTCTGTGCTCCGAACAGGCAAAACCAGTGGTAAAGGTGGGACAACTCCTAAACACAATGCCACCTCCCAAACACAATGCCACAACCTACTGGTCTCTCATCTCTTATTCTTTCATTTTTATCATTATAATTGCACGTTCACAAAATGATTGGTTAGCTCATGAGGTTGGTTCACTTCACGAGTGCACCCACACCTCCAAATGCCTCCACATGAGGGCTACACATAACACTAACAGTCTTAGCTAGCCGTCTAACAATATGAGTACAACTACCATCCAATCTCATTCAATTGCATCATTGCCCACAACAACACATATGCAACAAATCACAACATTTACATTCATAAAAATTCATATCTTATCAAACACATCAATCACATCTTTCAAAACTTAGCCAAATCTTGGAGAGTAGTCTCGATCCGTGATGGTTTGTAGCTGTCCTATGCAATTATTATTCTATTATGCTCTTCAATGCACAATCGGAGTCGAGGAGACACTCGACTCGATACCCCACATCATTTGTCCTAAGCAGTTATCAATTTTAGCATGCACATGCAAATGCGCAACAGTTTTCAAAACAAGCTTCTAATAGCTTTCCAAAATAAAACTTATCACATGACACATCATTCGCATGCATACATATATTCACTAACAAAACAATTGTTCAATCACATCAAAACCATATGATCCTATGATTCCGTAAACATACATATACATTCACATATTGGCCTCAGCCAGAGATTTGCCTGGAATGCTGCCATACCTATCGCGCGTCCATAAAACACTCCAAAACGCTTCGAGCTACACATCTTGTGCTCAAGGTCTAGTAGACGTGCCCAGTGTACCTGCAAACATAATCAAATGGTAAGTTCTCTACTCGTTTTGCTTTCCAATTTATACAAATCTGAAAATACAATCATTGTGGCATGTCATCGCCTCAAGAGGGTGTCGACCCACAAAACCCTCCAGAAGGTCTCATCTCAACCCTCGAGGTTGCCACCAATGATTATAACTCAAAACTTGTATTTGACTTATCACATGTACGATTCTCACTTATTTTCCTTAGTTGAGGTGTCTTTTCCACCATATGATTTTCAACATACAACGTATATGCACATCAGTAGAAGCATATTTCCTAAACTCACTAAAACAATTCTAAACGTTCTCCACAACAATACAATCTCTACCATGCTTCCTAATTGCTTCGAAAATCAACCCATCATGCTTATAAAATCATTGTAGACATGGATCATCACCCCTCCACATTAGTCCTAGACCTTCCCCAAAATAGTAACGTCGTTAACAAACATTCTAATTCATCAAATCTTAAATCTAGCATGCTCCATTAATAATTATACATTTTCCCATAACAAATATTCAATCATCTACGCTCGATTGGGCTTTGCTCACCCCAATTAAAGAGTCCAAACTGCTGCGATGCTTTTGGCAGCCACCTCAACCATTCAACGATCCCCAAACGGCAAAAATCGTGCAATGCCGCCACCCCTAATGCCGTCTAGTCACTGCTATGAGGGAGAAAATGCATCCCAAGCTGCCAACTGACCAAACAGCCACCAAAGAGTCAAAATCGATGAAAAAAAGGGGTTCAAGAGAGGGGTTGTCATTTGAAGGAGGCAGTCATCGGTTGGGAGGGATTGGTTCGATTGGGGGAAAGGGAAAAACAGTGAGGGAGTGAGATTGGCGATAGGGAGAGGGAGAGTGGTGCAGGAGAGAGATAGAGTGGGTAGAGAGGGTTCGGACAAAAGGAAAGGGGCAGACAGAGAGGGTGGGAGAGGGAGCATCGGCAGAGAGAGTAAGAGAGACCATAGAGAGAGAGAGAGAGATGCAAGTGAAGAGCATGAGAGAAAGAGGGGCATTCGATAGAGAAGAATCGGGATTGAGGGAGAGGCGTCGGAAGAGGAAAACAGTGAGAGAGGGAGGAGAAGAAGAAAGAAGAGAGGGAAACGGGTGGGCTTACCTACCCGCCACCACCACCGTCGCCCTCCACCTCTGCCACTGCTGCTATCTCTTCCATATCCTTCTTCTTTGTGTTGCGGTCGTAGCAAAGGAAGAGTCGAAGAGGAAGAAGAGAGAGATGCTAAGGAAAGTGAGGGAGAAGAGCCCTCGCGTTGGCTCTCACACGGGTAAGTTGCGGGTCTGGGTCTGGACCCGCTCCAACCCGACCTGCAATTAAGACTAGCGTTACATCCTACCCTACTTAAATAAAATTTCGTCCTTGAAATTTATATCATACCTCAATGCAAGAACAGATGTGGGTACTTCTTTCGCATATCCTCCTTGAGTTCCTATGTGTTCTCCTTCAACCCATGGTGTTGTCATTCCACCTTCACTAAGGGAATCCTCTTCGTGCGAAGCACTTGCTCTCTTTGATCCACAATTCTAATAGGTTTTTTTTCATTGTCAAATCATCTTGAACCTGAATACCTTGAAAATTGATCACATGCGTAGGATTTGCTACATATTTTTGATGCATGGAAACATGGAAAACGTCATGAACATGACTCAAATCAGGTGGTAGTGCGAGTCTGTACGCCACCTCTCCTATCTTCTCTAATATCTCAATATGTTCACCAACTGTGCATGTAACTGATGTTGATGGATTTCCACGTCCACATCAGGTAGGTACTGGCTATACGACTCTTAAGCATGCATAGGGCTGACCACTTTTAAAATATACGACATTATCCTAGCCGACACTTCTAGTAAAGTAGCAAATCGACTAGATATAAACGAATGAGTCGCCCCTGCATCAAACAACAGTCTAGCAATATGAGAACCAATAAGTACAGTACCTTTAATAAGGTCGTGTATCCGTAGCTCCTCCATAGTAGTTGCGTAGACACGTCTGATTGTCCTTTGTTCACTAAAAGGACCAGCCTCGGGCTTCTTCAACTTATTTTCTCGCTTTATGGAGCAATCTTTGATGAAGTGCCCCATCCCTCCACAATGTAAACACGCCCCAATCACTCGATAACATGGCTTTCTGGGGTGCACACATGAGCAAGTAGGGCACCTCGGTAGAGTTGGAGTAGTCACTACCCCCTGTGTGGCATCACTAGGATTCAGCCTGTTTTGCCTGAATGTTTGGTCATCACGCCTCTCATAAGGCTTTGTCCTACCTGCAAAGTGGTGGTGTTTGACTGGCACACGTCCACCATATGCGTGTTGGCATGTCTTCTTGTAATGGACCTTTTGTGTCCTTGCCTAGTCATCTTCCATGCATCTTGCCATGGTGACTGCCTCGTCCAAGTCGTGAGGTCTACTTGACATAACTTTGCTTCGCAGTCCATCACGCCCACGTACAAACTTGTTTGCTCTGACCTCATCTGTAGTGTAGAGGTGCGGGCAATACACCTCCAAGTGTCGATATTTCATAACGTATTCTTCCAAGCTCAAATGATTATGCTGCAAATCAAGAAACTCTTGCATTTTCTTGTCTCTGGCATGCACTGAAAAGTAAGTATTGAAACAAGAATCTCTAAACTGCTTCCATGAGATTGACAGTTGGCCTGCAAACCGGATCTCACGGGTTGATTGCCACCAGTTCTTGGCATCATCTTTCAATAGGTAAGAGTCATAATTCACCTTGTCTCCTTCTAGCATCTTCAGAAGCTCAAAGATGTGTTTTACCTCTTCAATTCATTCATTTGCCTTGTATGGACTGTATCTCCAGTAAAAACATGCGGCTGCATTGCTATAAACTGCTAGAATGACACCGTTGTTGCCTTCTCCTGAAGTGGCGCAGTGGTGTCTCCTATAGGGGATGTGTGACTCCTCTGATTACTGACTATCGACTTTACAAGGGAGGTCAGTGTCTACAAGGTCGTCAGCAGTATAGTTTGTTGATCCACAGGTGGAGTCTCCCTTGCTGGGGTTTGGGCACCCACCCTAGTTTCAGCATTCTATTGCCCTTATGTACTATCATCCACTGGGATACGTGCATCCGAATGGGCTAAACTTGGCTCTCTTTGAGCCTCTGCAAGTGGCCCAGTTCACTTTTTATCCCTACGTTGTACTCCATCTGTACAAAGAAGAACTCTTATTCTCAAACAAAATCTATGACCAATCTTGCAAATCAAATCACAGACATACATTAGCACAATGTTTCAAAACATCGATCACATTATGTACTTATACTTTACTGTAAAATCAAAACTACAATAACAGTTCAATCAAGGAGCGCGTACCCGGGCAACACGACTTCACAGATAGTCTTTAACTCACATCCATAGTAGGGTTTTGCCATAACTCTGATACCAAAGTTGTCACACCCCAACCTTTTGACCCTCAAACAAATTTTTTTTAAGCATAAAGCATTAAGGTGCGACTACACAACAATTCATAAAGGAGAGAGCTATGTCATTCGAAACAATAGGGCAGCTTTCATTTATATAACAATTTCAATTCATACAAGATCACATTTATATGCATTACAAAAATGCTCCAATCCATATAATTGATGTCTAACAAAAAAAAAACAAGACATCAATACAACAAAAACAAGATGCACCGGTACTACAAAAGACCCAAACCTCCCCAGTAGGATGTGAGTTCAACCATGTGATCAACTTGTTGCCCCGAGTCCGCCAAAACCTGAAAAAAATAAAACAACAAAAGGCTTAGCTTTCGCAGTATGACAACAAGCCAGGAAAATTCCTAACCCTCTTAGGTAGAGCTCAAATATGATATAATAATAATCATAAAAACAAGTTATCATCATGTCGTGACATGGCATAGTCACGTCATTTGCCTAGAAGGCCCCTCACATATACCACAACATGTAATGACCATTCAATGACAACGATAACACAATTCCAATTCACATGCAAGGTATGCATAAACATATCATTTACATTCATTTCATTCACATGCACATCATTCATATACATTTCATTCATATTCTTTTCATTTTCATTAGCTTCAACGAATTGACAGTTCCTGTGGGTACAAACACAGGCACGTGCACACCACGGACGGCCTACAGTCAGGAGACAACCTCCGTGATGGCCCGAAACAGTATGGATCTATTTCCACTGTAGCGGTAGAGCACTCATCAATGGATGTGTGAATTCTAAAGAAAGATACTCAACCTTCCCTAAGACACCCAGGTTGGGAAGGTGGGAGCCCAACGCTCCAAGCAAATCACACAACAGTACCTTGGGGCCTTACACTGCATGCGCTCCGAACAAAAGAGAACAGTGGTGAAGGTGGGACAACTCCCAAACACAATGCCACAACCTACTGGCCTCTCATCTCTTATTCTTTCATTTTTATCATTATAATTGCACGTTCACAAAATGACTGCCTAGCTCATGAGGTTGGTTCACTTCACGAGTGCACCCACACCTCCAAATGCCTTCACACGAGGGCTACACATAACATTAACAGTCTTAGCTAGCCGTCTAACAATATGGGTACAACTACCCTCCAATCTCATTCAATTGCATCATTGCCCACAACAACACATATGCAACAAATCACAACATTTACATTCATAAAAATTCACATCTTATCAAACACATCAATCACATCTTTCAAAACTTAGCTAAATCCTGGAGAGTAGTCTCGATCCGTGATGGCTTGTAGTTGTCCTACGCAATTATTATTCTATTATGCTCTCTAACGCACAATCGGGGTCGATGAGACACTCGACTCGATACCCCAACTTATATGTCCTAAGCTAACAGTTTTCAAAACAAGATTCTAATAGCTTTTCAAAACAAAACTTATCACATAACACATTATTCACATGCATATATATATTCACTTATAAAACAATCGTTCAATCACATCAAAATCATTGAATCCTATGATCCTGAAAACACACATTCACATATTGGCCCCGGGCAGAGGTTTGCCTGGAATGCCGTCATACCTATCGCGCGTCCATAAAATTTTTCAAAACGCCTCGAGCTACACGTCTTGTGTTCAAAGTCTACTAGACGTGCCCAGTGTACCTGAAAACATAATCAAATGGTAAGTTCTCTATTCACTTCACTTTCCAATTTATACAAATCTGAAAATACAATCATTGAGGCATGTCATCGCCTCAAGAGGGTGTCGACCCACAAAGCCCTCCAGAAGGTCTCATCCCAACCCTCAAGGTTGCCACCAGTGATTATAACTCAAAACTTGTATTTGACTTATCACACATACGATTCTCACTTGTTTTCCTTAGTTGAGGTGTCTTCCCCACCATAAGATTCTCAACATACAACATATATGCACATCAATAGAAGCATATTTTCCAAACTCACTAAAACGATTCTAAACATTCTCCACAACAATACAATCTCTACCATGCTTCCTAATTGCTTCGAAAATCAACCTATCATGTTTATAAGATCATTGTAGACATGGATCATCGTCCCTCCATATTAGTCCTAGACCTTCCCCAAAATAGTAACGTCGTTAACAAACATTCTAATTCATCAAATCTTAAATCTAGCATGCTCCATTAATAATTATACATGTTCCAACAACAAATATTCAACCATCTGGGCTCGATTAGGCCTTGTTCACCTCAATTAAAGAGTCCAAACTGCTACGATGCTTTTGGCAACCACCTCAAGCGTTCAACGATCCACAAACGGCAAAAATCGTGCAAGGCCGCCACCCCCAACGCGTCTAGTCGCTGCTATCAGGGGGGGAATGTGTCCCCAAGCTGCCAACCGACCAAACGGCCACCAAAGAGTCAAAATCGATGAAAAAAGGGGGGTTCAAGAGAGGGGTCATTTGAATGAGGCAGTCGGTTGGGGGAAAGGGAAAAACAGTGAGGGAGTGAGATTGGCGATAGGGAAAGGGAGAGTGGTGCGGGAGAGAGAGTGTGGGCGGAGAGGGTTCAGACAAAAGGGAATGGGCAGACAAAGAGGGCGAGAGACGAATGGAGAGAGTAAGAGAGACCGCAGAGAGAGAGAGAGATGCGAGTGAGGAGCACAAGAGAAAGAGGGGCATTTGACAGAGAAGAATCAGGATTGAGGGAGAGGCATCGGAAGAGGAAAACAGCGAGAGAGGGAGGAGGAGAAGAAAGAAGAGAGGGAAACGGGCGGGCTTACCTGCGTGCCACCACCGTCGCCCTCCACCTCTGCTGCTGCTGCTATCTCTTCTGTGTCCTTCTTCTCTGTGTTGCGGTCGTAGCAAAGGAAGAAGAGAGAGACGCTAAGGAAAGTGAGGGAGAAGAGCCCTCGCGGCTCTCACGTGGGTAAGTTATGGTCCGGGTCTAGACCCGCTCCAACTCGACCTGCAATTAAAATGAGCGTTACAACAAAAATATAGGAAAGACTTAAGATCAACGTAAGTTAGCCTGCACACAAAATTATGTCCCTCCACTCCTTGATTTGGAAGGTAATGAAGGAGCCAAAATCACTGTATGATAACCTATTTCAACTTTAACATTGTAATGAAAGTCTTTTACCAACATGTAGAACTTCAACCATAGTCTATTACCTTCATAATGTTGTCGTGTTGTCTAAATGAGGGCTTCCACCCTCGTGCAGATGGATATATAACTGCCATACTCTTTATGATACCTGAACATTTTTTCCAGCATCTCCAACTCGCCTGCAAGTACCCTAGCCCTTGAATTCAACAGTAAAGACATACCATTAGTTCCATCACTAAAATTAGAGTTTCCTGCAACCCTCAACTGCCCAAAAAATTTCGACCTATGTGATCTCAAAGAAAAGCATATTTGAAGATTCTCTATGCCTGACAGAGCACATTAGGTTAGAAATAGCCCAAATGCACATTGTGCCTTCCATATCCTTTAGCCATTTGATACCCAAGAAGGTGTCCACACATGTAGACCAAATGTCTTCTTTAATGTTGATGGCTGCACCTAGTTTTTCTTCATGAGTCATCTTATTTCGATGCCCCCAAATTCACTAACAAACAACAGGAAAGGTGATTCTCCAACACACCCTCCTCCTCCTCCACCATGCAACTTCTTTTGCATCCACCGTCTCAATTCAAACTTGAAGTTGCAAGAGGGTGAATAGATGACGCCAAACATGACCGAAATCTACTCCCAGATTTCTCTGGCTACCTTACAATAGAGAATAATATGTTCATTAGTTTTTTTCAGCTTTCTTGCAAACAATGCAATAGTTAGCAAGTTAAGCCTAACTTCTTGATTCTGTCTAAAGTGAGCAGCCTGCCATTGCTCGCAAGGAAGCTGAACCAACATACATTGGACAAAGCTTTTCCTTGCCAAAAGGGTGACTTTAAAAAATAATTTGCTAGAATATCAATTGCCTGTTTGGGTTTAGCTCCTGATTCAACCATTGTGTGGACAATATTCTTCTCATATGCATCCATTTTCATTGAGGTTAATGATTATCGATCATTGCATCCACATCTCTTAATGTCATACACATTTTTCTCCATACCTTTTTGTTTTTTAAATATTTCTTTGTTGCAAGTAAATCATTTCTAAATAACTCATTTGTTTCTTCTTGAACCATGTTCATGTGTCTCAAATCCACTCATTCTAGCATATGGATTGTAAAATCGATGTGCATAATCATCACTACCAAATACCATTTCACCACTAGGAGTGAACTTTTTTTGGCACAATCGGAACCATATTTTGCATGTTGTTTACCTCATCAAACTACTCTTCGAGCAGCATTTGTATCAACATTCACATCCATTCACAATCGACTCGCTTCAATTTCTTGCATGCTAGTCTCCACATGTTAATCATTATGACCCACTTTTACCTTCACTCGAATAGTTTTGATTTCTTGTATTTGTGTACTTGCATCTGTATCCAACCTGTTTGCTACATTAGAACCTACAGAATTGTGACTTGGATCCAAGTTTTCACATAGTGCATAAAAATTTGAGAAAGTAAATTAGTAGGCAAAAATGACATTATCAAATGTAAGTTATGTCAACCAAAGCCTAGCGGAAGTTACATCTTGCAAGACAAATTTCACGTGTAATTGAAATGCAATGTATGTATAGACATGAACGTGTTGGCAAATTTGTAAGATCACAAGTATGTAAATGAGAGAAGCCTATTTTCCTTTTTGCTTCTCTGATTGCTAGTTGTTGACGAAACTCCATTCTAGTGTACATGATGCATTAAGTAATTTCTATGTCAATTTTTTTTAGCGTGCTTCTTTCATATCATCGTACTTATCGTTATGGCTTTTGAGTGGCAAACCTTTTTATTCATAATGTTGCCTCGTTTTGTACCTTGTATTTTCAATGTAAGCCTAATTTATTTGCACGTAAATATTATCATAAATTGGTAATTGAAGCACTAATAGTGTTTCATTAATCTATCATAACAATTGGAGCAAATCAATGTTTATTTGAATATGCCCATTTAAGAACACCATGTTCTCACTTATGCCCCCCTTTTTATCCTGTAAAGAATCAAAAGAAGTTATTAAATAATGGTTAATATTTTGCCGAACAATTAAAACAAGTGATATGAGTATGTGAAATGTTAGCTCCCTCCCGACACTTATTTGTAGGTTCGGACCCGTATTTGACGATATAGTTTCCGATCCTCTGTGGTCCGTCAATATAAATACCAAAACCCAAAACCCTCGACTAGGGGGGAGAGGGGTAGAGGAGAGCGATAAAATAGAAGACGAAGAAGAAGAAGCAAGGTTTCGAAAGGAAGGCAGGTTTGGCGGGACCGTACATTTCTAGGGTTTGGTCTCATTCTCTCTCCTTCATCGCCCGTTATCCCCAATGGCGAAACCCGGCAGGGCTCGCCCGTCGACTCCGTCCAACTCCAACTCCGGCTCCTCTTCCTTCTCCGGTTCCTCCTCCGGCTCTCGGTCGCGCTCTCGCTCCCGGTCGCGGTCCCGCTCGAAGTCGTTCTCATCGTCCTCGCCTTCACCCAGCGACAGCTCGAGGAGCCGCAGCCCCGTCCCGCCGAAGAGGAGGTGCGGTGTTTCCCCATTGCATTTCGTCATTTTTTGAGGCATTCGGAAATGCCTAGGGTTCACTTTTGATTTTATTATCTCATGTATGTTTTCCTTTTATTCTCTCTCTCTTTTTTTTTATTACAAGTCTTTGTGGAAAAAGTTTTCGAACATTCATCCTGGCAATAGGCGGGGTGCCTCTCACTTATGCACGGGTTCAGGCATTCTCCTTTCAGCTGAGGAAACGGATTCAGGTGTTTCTTTGGAATTTAGTGCCGCTAGGGTTTTCTTAGGGGTTACTACCAGGAGTGGATCCGGACTAGATCTTAGTTTTTAGTATGAATTCTTCCTGATTTTTCTATCAAGAAGAGTTGAAATGTTGGTTCACTGTTTTAGGGATGGGCTCGGCGAGTGGTCGATTGTGGCGAATGTCATGTATTTTCGTGTCTGTTGACAAGAATATGAAATAAGTTTTGTTTTGTTAGGGCGTTTTATCACTAAGGAAATTCATTCGCTAAAATACTCACACTGGGAACGCGTGTGATAGTTTTCGTGCCTCTTCCCAGACGTAGGAGGTTTGTATGTGTCACAGTACCCCGAATAGGTTTATAGAGGATATTTCAGGAATATCATTCCAAGTGTGTTAGAAGTTTGTATATGTCATAAAATTTTGTTTCATTTCCTCTATCCCTTTCGGCTACTCACCTCTACGTGTAAAACATGTACTGTTCGTGTGAAGTGCTCCCTCAGAGGATCAAATTATTCTGGTGCCTGATAAATGTGGATCCGTCTAAATGTCAGAACACCTTAGCACCCATATCAGGTTGAACCAATCATGTGGAAGACGTTGTTGTTAGATTAGCTGATTATGAGATTAAAGCTATGCTAACTCTAGCTATTTATATTACTGAGAAAAAGAGCCACATATGAAATCTTGGCCTGTTAATAAGACATAGCCTCATGCAACGGAGAACATCCCACTAGGATTTATACCCACTATGAGGCATTGAGGATTCTTTTTCTGCATCAATCAACTTAGCACTGTCTAGCAATTTATTATTTATAATTTTCTATTACTCTTTTGTTTGTCCATGTTAAACCTTCACTAAATCATGCTTTCTGAAGTTATTCCATTCTTTGGTCTTTTCCCAAATCATGAAGCTTCATTGGTCTCCATAGATGTTGGAAATAAACTTATTTGACATTTGCAGTTCTTTTATTGCATAGTGGTGGCCAATTCCTTGGTAAGAGGCATGTATGTCCATTGCGTGGTTATCACTACATAACAGCAAGTAAACAAATTTCTTCTTGAATGCATATCAATTTGAAAAATTCAAATGTCATGTGAATATATGATGAAAAATGCATTGAATCATCATTAAAATACCCCATATTTTACTGATAGGGTTAGAAAATCTAGGCTGTCAACATGTTGGGGCTCTGATCTGCATGGCTCATATATTAGGGGTCTATAATTTGCATAAAGAGCAAAACAGTGATGTAAGGTATATTACATATCTGTTTGGATTTTTTCCCCCACTCGATTTGTATGGTTTCAAGCATGCAAGACACTAGCATTGCGTTAAGTTACTTTAGAGTGCTTTCTTGTGATTGGATTAGGTTGAGCATGGTGAGTTGCATATCTGCTACTGGTTGCTAACTCTAATCACTAGAATGCAGCCTCCATCTAAATGAGCTAGTTTTTATCACAAATGATCCAGGGCCAAATGACCGCTTTTTTGTTCGACATTCAGCGAAAGAGCCTTGTATGCATACTCTAACAAAGTCTTTCTCTTTCCTCTCCCTCAGCAGTCCAGTTGGAGCAGGCAGGCGAGGACGCTCTCCACCTCCCCCACCCAAACGAGCATCACCTGCTCGGTAAGCCTTTATTTTGTCTTTTGCATAAGGAAATTTGTTCTTACTTTTTTAGTTGCTCAGATTATCAATGCTGTATCTGTTCGCATACCATCGGTTATGCTGTTTTATTTTTTACCTAATGCATATACATGAGTTCAGCAAAAAATCATAGTCATATTTTTAATGCATTGTGAGCATTTATTTTGAACTTAAAATATTATATTCATATTTCACACAATTTAATGTTGATTTTTATGTGCAAAATACATGTAAAATATGTTTATAGAGTTTGATCAACTAAGTTTCAAATTTATGAAAAAATTATTAAAATATTTCAAATGATGATGGTCTCGTTAAAAAATTTGAATATTTTTTGAGTTGTTTTTTTTACCAAATTTATCTTTTTCTACTGAAATTGATGCAATTGCCATCTGGGCAATAATTGTCTGAAAACTCTTCACAAGAATGAAGCTAGCTGACCCTGTTCATGTTCAAAGCATTTTTACAGAAATGTTTTATTCTAAAAAAGCACAAAAAAATATTTAAAACAGGTCAGCCGAAAAAGGAAAAAAATATGCTTTTCTGAAAAAAGTGCCAAAATAGAAAAACATGAAAAATCACATTTTTCTTTTTTTTCTTTTTTGGTGTTTTTTTTCATTTTTTGGTTACCAGATTTTTATTTTCAGATGTTATTTTTAGGATCTTTCCTTTTTTAACTTTTTAAAAGCTTTCCGTGATTTTCCCGAGAAAAAGAACTCTGCAATATTATACCCGAGAAAAACCTGGCCATTTAATACCTGAAAATGGTAATTGTGAAAATGGTTCAAAACTGCAAAAAGTCTCACCTACTTGATCACATAGTCACAAATGCCACTCTTTTATTGAAATACCAAGAAAAATTCCCAAAAACAACCTCAAAAGATTATCAGTGAAATTTGATATCTTGAAACCGCTGTCCAAACTCTAAACTTAATCTTGTTGGTTTGCCAGTCCTTTCCTAGATTGGTGTGGCTGCTAGAAATAGGAGCAAAGCTTATTTAGATGGGAAAAGCTTAAATTTTTTTTTTATTGATGTATAAAAGAAAAGGACTCAAGAGAGGCCCCATGGTTCATATTTTAAAGGAAGTAGGGAACTTACCCTCACTATCCTTTTTGGAAGTTTTATTGTTCTCTTTTTCATATCATCTCCATTTTGGGTATTTTCTTTTGATATTAGATTGAAATGTTTTACATTTTTGCTAAACAATTTAGATTGTATTACCTAAAAAACATTTTTTTCTGAAAATATCCTATGATTTCTCCTTTTGAAAAAGTCTTGAACTTGAGAGGACTATGCTTGATTAAGTAAAGTAGATGGTATATGCCTAGAATTAGGAACAAGTGTCATGTAGATTAAGGTTAAAGTGAGTCTAACTAAACCTACCCAGCTTATGCAGGTCTGGATTATGATTCAACCATGATACTTGTGGGTTTGATGTTTACTTGTAAACATAACTGGGTCAGAGAGCATGAAATATGTTGTATTTGTCTTGGGCCTGAATTTAGTAGCTGTTTAAATCTGGGCCAACGGAAACTAACTTTAACCGACTTGGACCAATGCTGTAACCTTATTTGTTTTACTCTATGATATGGACCAGTGTCACAATTATTGCTAGATTTTTGAAAATGTAACGATGTTTACGATAAAATAAAATAAATAAAAAAAATGGGAAAAGTCATGAAATTTTGATAATCTTGCCAAAACAAAAATCGAACAATTTTATCGTAATTTTTTCTTGATTTTTTTAGTGTTTTCAAAATTGTCAAGATTTTCTCAAGAAGAACAGCTTTGCCGAAAAATACCTGAGAAAAGCCTCACTGGTGTTGTTGCGAGAATGATAATTGTGACAATGATATGAACACTCCTAAACGGTGTTGTATTGTTATTTACATACATAATCCAACTCAACATGCATATCGTGCATTTAGTCATGCACATTGCACAATCACATATGTAAGTGATTCCTAAGGAGATGGAGAGAAAGAAACGAGGGACAGAGAAAGCGAAAGAGGGAGACACAGACATTGAGAAAAAGAGTAGAGAGAGAGAAATAGAAAAAAAAGGAGATTGAGACAGAGGAAGAGGGAATAAACTGAGAGAAAGAAAGAAAAGGCCGAGGGAGATAGAGTTAAAGCCTTAAAGGAATGTGTGTCCATTGCACAGTTGTGGCATTTGAGCACATGCCATAGAGGATACAGGATATAATAGGATCCTACTGGAAAGGATTGAGAGTGTCAGGGAGGGAAGAGGAAGATGTCAAAGAGGAGAGTGTCAGGGCACCTACTGGAAAGGATTGAGACCTCTATCATTTCCTGCATAGGCACACACATATAATAAAGGAAACAAAAAGGACAAATTGGCGTTGGGTGGGTTAACTGCACCCTACGTGGTCTGTGCTGTATCCCTGTCATGTCCAAGCCTGCACCTATGCCAACGCCTGTTCCCTGGCATCTCGACATGGCCATTCTCTCAAATAGGGGCGTCAATATGACATTTATTGAGTTTAATCTTGTTTAAATTTTAAAGAAGAGAAATTGCAAAACAAATTCAATCCATTTGGACTGTAATTGTTGACTTATAGATGCTGGTAGGGTAGACATTTGTCCTTATTTGAGTTGTTTATAAAACCTTGGGACCTCTAGAGGACCAGTATTTTGGTATCTTATATTTTTGGACATCGACAGTTCATTGACACTCTTTCTTCTTTTTAATCATAAAACTGTCGGAAGAAGAAGGAAACTTTGAATTTTGCTTGTATCAATCATTAAATAATCAGCTGAAGAAATTTGGACCTTTTGATTACTTAGAATGTCGTACAAACGTGAAAGGCCATGATGTTACCCACTGCACGAGAATAGTGTCCCATTCTTCATTTCTTATTGAAAAAAAAAGGAAAAAAAATATGTCATAGGTCGATGCTTCTTTTTTCTACCAGTGGTTAGTTTTATAGTTGCGTTGAACTGCAAAAATCTCTAAGATTTCATTAAATATTTTGCACACAACATGCAAAATTGGCACTGATCTATTTATGAGATTGTATTGTCTTCCTAGGTAATAACATTCTGTCATCTTCTCCGGCTCTGTAATCTGCATTGTCACGCTGTTTGATTGGTGGGGGTAGGGGTTGGGACCTATATTGAAGAATCCCTCCAGTGATGGTGGCTACCATGAATAAAATTTCATGTTTATCATAAGTGAAAAAATAAAGTCACAGACGCACAATTTTTGACCTAGATTTCAGATCTAATTATTTTTAAATTTCTCTTTGTGTAAGAGTATGTATATGTGATTTTACCAATTGCAATTGTTCCATTGCAGTAAGGTGTCTCCGGTTCTTGAGTCAGTGGTTCTGCATATCGATCAACTGACAAGAAATGTGAATGAAGCTCATCTGAAGGAAATCTTTAGTAAGTTTACTAGCCGTTCTACTCCATTGTTTTGTTTTTAACTGACAAAAATTCTAGGTATGCAAAACTTACACCAAAGACCCTATTTTATCTCCTAACACACAAAAAAAAATCCCTCAAAAAAAGAACAAGCTGCATTAGGTTACAAGTAGTAGTATAGAACTTTCTCCTCATATTGGAATAGCCATTGCATTTCTGTGAGATAGTGGCTTCCGGGCTTATAGTTGTGCTTTCTATTTATTTCCATGCATCTTTCATCATTCCTCTTAATGAACTTTGTTTTTTGATATTTCAAGGTTAACAAGTATACAGAGTAATACAAACCCAAACTAAGCTAGAGAAATCTTAATGAACTTTGTTTTTTCAGATTTCAAGGTTAACAAGTATACAGAGTAATACAAACCCAAACTAAGCTAGAGAAATCTTGTTTTTCTGCTTGCATTTGTTTTGGAAATTTTCCAAGTTTCATATCATGTAATCATAGTAGAGGTGGTGTCAGGATGGGCAGCCTTGTAAGAGCCCGACAAGGCTGATTTCAGGATTTGGCTTAAGCTAGAGAGATCTACGGAAGCAATTTGAGGAGAAAAAAAATATGAGAAACTGAGGAGAGTAAATGTAAAGAAAATTAGAAACCAGGAAAGTGAAAAAGTCTTTTGAAACCCACAGTTCTTCTGTGATTGCCCCAGCTACACGTTGATGGTGCTTACACACACACAGTGTGTGTGTGTGTGTGTGAGAAAGAGAGAGAGAGAGAGATCCTCTCTCAATGTGAGAGAGCAAGTAAAATTTAACATTTCTCAAAAAGACCAACTTCCAACAAGGAGTTGGAAAGTTACAAACCAGGTGTATTGGAACCACATAAATCAAAGCCCAACAGAAAAACAAATAAAAACCGATACAGCAGTAAAGCACCGTAAGTCACTCTTTCATCAGTTGGATTGAGCCCTCCCCCGAATTATCATGGAAACATCAAACAAAATGTCCAATTCGTCTTGCATATATCAAGCTTCGACCCTTGGAGAGCAATATCATTGCAGGTTACCAAGCTTCGCATCCTTCTCTCTGAGGAACAAAGCTTGATATACATCTTATATATATATATATATATATATATATATATATATATATATATATATATATATATATATATATATATATATAGAGAGAGAGAGAGAGAGAGAGAGAGAGAAGAAGGGGGGAGAGAGTGGAGAAAACCTTTACCAAAAGGGGATATCAAAGAATAAAAAAGAAACATACTTTACAAGGGTTCCGTAGCTTGAGAGGGACTTGGTACTTTGATTCTTCAGGCTTGAGTCATGTCTTGTGACCCAAGCCAGCCCAATGTCGAATCAGGAAACTCAACTGGTGTCCACCCTCAGATAGAGGTATAGATCAATGTTATAAAAGGTGTAGCGTATCGGTCGGGCTGACCTATACGCCATATCGTAACGTATCGTAAAATTAATTTTCTTAAAATATTAAAAAATCATACAAATTCCAAAAAAATCATAAAAATTCCAAAAAAATACGAAAAAACGAGAAAAAATCAAGAAAAATGTATTTAAAGGAACATTCATGTATATGAAGTATGAACAACATATTCCAAAAATAAGAAAGCTTCCCACCGTCCCCACTGCCATGCAGGGTCCGACATGATATCTTCACAAAACAAGTAAAAACATACAAATAAATGTATGACATAAGAGAAATGAACGATTCATTGGCGAAAATGATTTATTTCTCACCTTTTTGGTGTTAGAAACCAAAAATCCTTTTTCTCCAAGCTTCCCACCGTCCTCACTTCCCACTACGAGAAAGAAAGCTTCTTCACCGACAAAGCTTGATGCAAATGAAGAAAATCTCTCCCTCCCACGTCTCTTGCATTGTTTAGAAACAAGAAAAGAGAGAGAGAGAGAGGAGTGTAGCTTTTAAAAGAACACGCAAAAAAGGGGCCGTCAGGCCCCTTTTTCATTTTTCTCCCATATCGTACGATACGGGGTGTATCGCCCGTATCGTACGATACGGGGTGTATCGCCCGTATCGTACGATACGGCGCCCGTATCGCACGCAAGCGTATCACATATCGCAAGCGTATAGACCTATACGATACGGATAACATTGGTATAGTTGACAAGTTTGTCAATTATGGTTGGGCTTCATCAATTCTTATGGCACGGTTGTCAACACATTGAGTATACAGTGTCCTAGTGAGTTTGCTTCTTCAGCAAAATTTGACTCAGAGGTAACCTTTTACCATATTTTCATCCTCGGTGCCAGCTTTATTATGTACTTAATTTTTCTGTTTGAAATTATTTCACTCAGTGCTAGTGTTTATTAGAAATACTGGCACATAATTTTCTTAATTTTTTTGTTTTACAGTTCTCTAAACTTTCTAAATTAAGTCTTACATGACACATACATTTGTGGTTTATATCTTGCTTGTTCGATATTGTAGGTAACTTTGGGGAGGTTGTCAATGTGGAATTGGCAATGGATCGTAGTGTAAGCTTGCCTGTTTTTTTGTTTTGCATATTTGCAGTCTGATGAAGCTTTTGAATTTCAGTAAGAGTATAAACTATAAACTATAAGCCATGTATTTTCCTTTGTTTCAGGTTCAGTTGCCACGGGGCTATGGTTATGTTGAATTTAAAGCAAGACCTGATGCTGAGAAAGCCCTCCTGTACATGGATGGAGTATGCCTCGGGCTCATAAAGATGTGATGAATTTACCAAAATAATGGTGAAGGCCTGTCTGATTTATTTTGTTGTTTTGCTCCCAAATAGGGCCAAATTGATGGTAACATTGTCCGTGTACGCTTTACACTGCCTCAACGCCAAAAAGTTTCTTCTCCACCAAAAGTTGCACCCCCACCTCCTAAGAGGGAGCCTCCACCGAAGGATGCAAATGCTGCAGATATTGAAAGAGATGCACCACAGAGGCCAAGGGATTGTAAGTTCTCTAGTTGCGGTTCTTTTGCATCTTTTGTGGCTGTTTGTTGCACTCTCCCTTTCCCGTTTTATGTTGAGACTTAATTTCTTTTCTACCTCTTTGCATCCTCTAATCGGAGACCATGGTTTGATTGTAATTTTTCTGCTCCGGCCTTTCTATTTTGGATTAGCATCCCCTCGAAGAAGACCACTATCTCCACCACGTAAAAAGTCTCCACTTCGAAGAGGTGATTCCCCACCAAGACGGCGCCCTGATTCTCCACCACGACGCCGGGCTGATTCTCCTCCACGGCGCCGAATGGAGTCTCCACCTTATCGACGTGGTGAATCACCACCACTCAGAAGGAGACTTGCTTCACCGGCAAGAAGGCGTTCTCCTTCTCCCGCTCATAGAAGGCAGCGATCTCCCCCACCAAGGTTAACTTCTTTAACTTTTTATCTGCTTGTTTCTTCTGTTTTGAGTTACTGCTTGATTCTGACTATGTCTTTGTCAACAGGGTGTCTCCAAGAAGGGCACGTGGTAGCCCAGTTGCCCGTAGACGTTCTCCATTGCCACCGAGGCGCCGGTAAGACACATATTAGATCAACAACACACACACATGGAGACACCCATATAAAAGAGGTTGTGGACTAGCATATAGCCACTACAACTTGATTGCATTATCTCTATGTGTAACAATAAGTTATCTTCTGTGTGGTGGCTGGAGTTGACAAAGATGTCGAATGATGATCGTGATGTTAGTTTACAATTATCAGTATACTTGTTTTGATTAAAAAAGAACATTTTTTATCCCTCGCAATTGAATAGCTATGAAGCTAAGAGTTAGGTGGATAAATACAATACAGTTGTCTCTTTCTGTTTCTGTATATATCTGTTATGAGGATGGGCTTTAATCACAATAAGTTGAGGATGCACATAATATCTTGCCATGGAAATTTGATGCGCCGACAGCTAGACTACACAAACTGTTGAAACTTATACATGAAAGTGAAATTGTTTTGATTTTTAAAAACTGTTGGAAAATTGTTTGGTTGATTGCTTCATTAGGTTATTTTGCAATGTGAAGTTGTCCTATTTCACTAGATTTTCATGCTCTACTATGTTTTTTGTAATGTGTTGTTTATATTGTTCGCCGCTATGGCAACGTTCTCATTTTTGGAATCAAGGATTATTCAATTGCCTAGTTGATGTTGTGGATTTGGGTCGTCAATTGCAACTTTTGTGTTCTTTAGGTTACACCATTAACTCCTCCATAATTCATTCATGCCACCAGATCCATTACCATGCAAATGCATTCTGGCACAAAATATGAACCACCATGTTGTCAGCAAATCCATATGCATTTTTAAAGCATGGACTTCAGCCCATAAATGTTTGTCACAAAAGAACATGTTACAGCTATTTCAAATGCATCCAACCGGCAATATCCATGTGTAAAACTTCATGTCTTCCAGTGAATCCAACCATTGCTATATTAAATACTACCAGTAGAAAAAATATTTATGGTATTCTAAACATAGATTTACAATGAAGTTCAAACTTCAAAGTATTTGTTGAAAAATAGCATGGTAAAAAATTTCAAATTTATACCTTTCTCGGTGGACATAATATTTTATACACACAGAATGAGTAGAAACCCTTCCTTCTGATCTTCAGATGTTAAGGGTTGTTACCCTGGAAGTTCTTACCCCTGTAGGTCGAGACCTTTTCGGTTCCTAGATATGTTCCCTCCCTACTGGGTAAGCTCGATATCTAGTCAATCATGCTTGCATTTGGAAGCTATTGCACTCACCTTATGTGTCATACGTCAATGCACAAATTTGATGTTAATCAATGTTTTTTTGCTCAAAATGGCAAGAGCTCTTCCATGCACAACTACCTAGCATATCTTATATTGAAATATGGCGCTGTATCATATGATACCGTGGAACATGGGTACTTTACACTCCTATAACTATAGTTACAAGGGTATGTAACAACACATGTCCAAAAAGTTACTTTGCATACTGTATGGTATGACATTGGTACTGGATTGGTTTAAATTTTAACACAGGAAGCTTTGTAATCTTTGTCCAAGGGAGAAGTGAGTAGTGTCTTATTGGGTATTGAGAGATTAGATGAGGTCCAGATCTGTTTCTATTGAAACACACATATTATATGCCAGATCAATCGTCTGTTCTATGTGGATGTTCTATTAGCTGCTGGCGTTATTGTTAAGCATCATTTGATAATCAGGAAATGAATTCATATTTTGTTGATTATGTTCCATTTTGTACTCATTTCATGCAAACGGTTTGTCTGCCAAAAATTATGATCTATGCGTTTAAGAAACTGGAATTGTATGCAACGTTCTAATTTCTCAATTGCATTGGTCTTTGAGTATATTCGTGTTCTATCCTTCTTGGTCAATCGTAAGCACCTTCCGTGAGATCAACTATGTTTTTTTGTTCTATCGTTGCTATGCTATTTAAATGAACAGATTTCTTGTTATGCAGTTCACCCCCTAGGCGAGCTCGAAGTCCTCCAAGGAGATCACCTGTTGGTCGTCGCCGCAGCCGCTCTCCTATTCGCAGGCCTGCACGTTCCCGCTCGAGATCATCTTCCCTTCCGCGCAGGTACTCCAATAGTCTCCTTGGTGGATTTTGTTAAGCACGTAGAAGCAGCCATTTTGGAATATAATGAAACATAGTGCATTCATGCTTTATGTTCTAACATAGTTTGATGTGAAAATGCTTCTTTTCTCCAGTAAATATTCTACAGTTTTATTGAATTGGAAATCACAATATCATAGAAATAATGTTTGTTTCCAAGGAGTCAGACGTGACTTTCTTCATCATCTAGAAGTTGGACTGAAACTATGAAAGAAGTTGAAAATTTCTACTACGTAATTTAATGAAGGTTTTTAAGCAAGTGCTTTCTTCACATTTGTAGAGGACCTTTAACACGAGAGAGAAAGAGGGAGAGATTTTGTGCAAAAATTGATACGATGTAATGTAATGCTGCTTGTGCAGTAAGATGGTTTCTTTTGATTCCTTTACATCCATAGTGGTGCTGACTTTCTTCTCCTGTATAATACAACCAGAGGCAGGCCAGGACCTCCTAGACGTGCAAGGTCCACCTCATCCTCTTCTAGATCTCCAAGCCCACGCAAGGTCTGCTGCAAATTGTATTCTTTCGTTGGATGATGGCAAGTTTGTTCCATTTCTGTTCTGAAATAGTACTGCTGTCTAAAAATATTTTTCTTCTATCCAGGGAAGCAGAAGGATATCAAGAAGTCGAAGCCCTAAAAGGTAGGTAGTCTTTAACCATTTGGTGTTGATAAGTTGTTGGCATTTTCCTTTTTTTCTGTGTTCCTTTCAGAGATGAGTGTAGGTGCATGCATTCTGTATTAGAAGTCATCAAGTGGGGAATATCTAGCTCTTTATGTGAACAAGTGCTCTGAATGCACTACTCCCTAGGCTGATTTTGTCGAAGCAATGACAAATCCTACCAATGTATATCATCTGTTTCTGGAAGCTTAGAAGTTGACATGTTTGTTTACTATTGTGAAGATCGGCCAGAGGCAAGAGCAGTAGCAACAGCAGCAGCAGTGGCTCCCCGTCCCCTAAGCCCAATTAGACATGGATCTGTGGCCCCCACAGGTATGATCTCTCTCCTCTCTGTCTCTGTCTCTCTCTTTCACACACACACATATATATCAGAACCTTCGCTGTGGGTGTGCCTTGGAAGTTCTTCGGGCATAAAAGGGTGCGAGGAATGTTTATCATACTGATGTCCTTGTTATGTAACGAGTTCTGGTGAAATTTCTTCTGAAAGCTTCTTGACAACCTTGAGAATGATTTGGGAGCAGTATATGCTTGACTCACTAGAACTTTTCTTTTGTTCTCTATTTGTTTTGTTTTTGGGAACCTGTGTCAGCAACTCTTATGTTGGATTCTCCAATTGTCTGAATTGTACTTGTGTGTTTAACTTGCTTCCATATACAGAGCTAATTCACATAGATATTCATGTGCCTTAATTTACGCTTCATGGCACACCCAAAGCAGGAACTTTTCATGGCATATATTGGTGGGGTCGCAGCCACAGTGGAGGTGGATGTGGGAAGTTTCTTATCCCAAGGTTTCAGTCAGGGTTGGAAACTGCTTCACATTGCTTTCGGGTTATAGAGTTATTGATAAGTTTTCCCTTGACAGCATACAGCTACTGTTTGCTTCTTGTTTGTTATTTGAGTTTTCAAACTTACAGCCACTTGCATAGCAAAATGCAAAAGTTGGTGTGACCTTGTGTAGGTGTCTCCAGGCCTTTTGGTCGAAAAGTTCTCAATGCCGCGGCCAATAGGGGAAATATGAGCGGGGTTTGTCACTAGTTCAAGGGGCGTCAGCGATGATATATCGAAAGGTGCGGAGGATCATGTTGCCATGTTCCTAAATTTTAAACTAGTACCGACTTTCGAATAATTAAAATTAAGTTAAAAAAAATTGAAAGTAGTCAACGTCTAGAGTCCAATGTGACACATGTCGGTAAATGCGGCTGCGTTGGGTCGAACAACTACACTCACTCCCTGCCTCGTCTCTCAGCAGCATTTGCCTCTCGGGGTTCAGGGTTGTTTTGGGGTTTATTCCTTTCAATTTAAAATTAGTGGCATCAGAATGGTCACTGCAGGGTAATACTGACGGATGCTAGACTCGTCATTGGGTTTTCATTGTCTATTAGTCTCACCAGTTACATTACGTCCTTAGAGAGTGTGGAGGCTACTGGTATGAGTTGGGAGGGGCCTGACGGATTGCGTTGCCTGCGTCCTTAGTTTTACAGCTGATAGTCGTTTTACCTTGCATGTTCGGTCTTTGGTTTGAATTCAATTGCGAAACCGGCCCAGTCTGCGTATGTTCTTGCATTCCATCATCGGTTGGATCCTTCATTGCTAAATGCCGGTAAGTGGGTTGTGTTTAGGATCGTAGCAAAAGCAGATCCATGTCGACATTTGGCATGAATTTGTAGTAAGGTGTGGACTGACTGGATTTTAAGAAAATAGCCGGTAAAGATGCTGAAGTTGTGAAGCACTCTTCAAAGGTTGTTTACCGTTCCAAATCTCGATTAAAAGTATTGAAACAACTGCAGTTAGAGATTCTCTGGTTTGCCTGGCCACTTGGCAATAAGATCCCCTCTTCTGAGTTGGCACCATGGTGTTTAAATGTATTGCTGCTCCTCATCCTATTACTCTATTAGGAGCTGTTCTATCCAAGCATGAACTGAGAAGATGCTATGCTGGCGCACGGATTCCTTGAATGATTAAAACAATACCTTACCCTCAAACGATGCAGTATTTTAGGCACCCTGTAAGATGAGGTACCAGTTATCTCTTTGGAGGCATTCGATATAATTGGAAAAGGTGCGGAGCGCGGCTTAAATTGAACTAATTCGTTCAAGTCCCTTTCTTCACAACTGTGCGAAAATCAAACCAGGACGCCGTCGAAAGGTTAAAAAAGAATGCAACAGTTTAAAGCCGTCTGTAAGACGAGGTACCAGTAAAAAACTCATCGGTTTCACCGGTCTGCCAATGGAACGTGTCATTGGAACGTTACACCACCAATTCAAAAACACATTCATTTACATATTTGTGCCTAGTTTTTACTAAAACAGGTATATGCTTCAGCTAGCTAGCAGATAACCAAGAAAAAACAGATTTCCCCATTCCTAATAACATTGGGATGAAAATGTAACACCCAAAAGAAACCTCTCAATCAGTAAAGGACTTTTGAGAGCGAAAAATTATTTCACATCTTCGGAATTTGAATTTTACTAGTTCATGGTTTTCTTGTCACTTTCTTGTAGCTGTTCTAGCCGCCGTCTTCTTGTGCTCAGCAACAGCCTTGTCGAACGTGTTCCTCACATGTTGGCACATTGTCATCAGATCCTGTAGCGCATCCTTCAATACATCCTTTGCAGGTTCGCCTTGAAAAAAGGAATAAGAAGCGGGGGTCATATAACCAAGAACATAAGGACAATTAGCGTGGACTAAGATGATTCTGAAAATATGAAAAACCACAATATCTTTTACGGATATAGCAAGCAACTGCATTTAATGGTCTACCAAGAGGTAGATTGTCACAAAGATGGTTCAGAAAAATAAACCAAGACGGGGCAGAACGAGTAGATTTGGTGCGTCCACGAGAGATACACAATTATGAAAGTGAACCCCTGGGTCTTCCTGGAGAAAGGAGCTAAAAGCTCATGGACCCTTTCTTTGGTCTTCTCGTTAACAGCAGTATGCAACTCCCCTTGGCAACAAAATCTGGGCATACCCACCAAGAGAAATCCATTCACCTGGCAAGAGTGGCTCCGGAAAAACATCAAAATTACAGGAGCCAGAAATTTTAAATGGACATCATTAGCCTCCAATCAGCAAAAGTTACCGAAGGTTATACAAACTGGAGGCCTGACCTTTCTGCTTCCAGAAATTGTTCTCTTGGAAGCTGTTTGGCAACAAGCCAACAATAACATATTGTTACTGTCCTATGAATCTGTCCCAATAAATGGGACACATTCATGGAACACTTGTTATGGCATTTTATGAATCTGCCTCATTTTTTGGAGGCAGGTTGATAAGACAGTAACAGAGTGTTAGGGGCCATTTGGTAACACTAACAACTTGTTGCCATCCTATGAATTTGTCCCAAAGAATGGGGCAGATTTATGAAAGGCCACCACACAATATTCCATGAACCTACCCCAATTTTTGGGGCAAATTCATGGAATAGTAACAACTTGTTCCAGTTGCAAAACGGTCATTTAGGAACACCAAAAAGAGTAGTTCAAGAAAGCATGACATAAGGCTGGGCATCGGGCAGGGTACCAAACTCAACTTAGGCCAGAAAAATGTGTACTGGGCCAGCCCAATAAATCTCTTTTAATATTATTTTTATTAATATATATATATATAATTATATATATTCTATTACGATATATTTATGTATTATTTTATATTAAAATAAATTTATTTATTTTAATCGGGCCGGGCCTGGCCTTAAGTTTCAGGTGTCGGGCTGGGCTCGAGCCATGGTCACGAGCTGTGACCTAGCCAGATGGCCATGCCTAATGACATATACAAAAAGAATATTGCCTACCAGATACGTGATAAAACCAGCAGAAACAAGTTCGGTCAGTAACTCCTATGACAGCCAAAGGTTAGCAATGCTGTCGACCAGATTTGCCTTAAATCTTTCTACCTACAAGACTTCATACAGAATACAGTGGAAAAATAAACTGTTCGTCCAAATGTGGTCCATTGCTTGGCCAAGGACTGAAGTCAAGAGTTGAAAGCAATAGTCACCCAAGTGTCTGTGACTCTGGAAATGTTTATTTTAGTATCCACAACTGCAAAGGGTTGTACAACTTATTAACAAGGGAAATAACGGAAAAAGTGTACTCCATAACTTCCCACTTTTGATATATCTTCCTGTTTCACTGCCTTAGAAACTGAATCTCATGATAGGTTTCGCCCAGGCAAGCACGAGTATACAGCCATGTGCGTGTACCCACAAGAAGTAATCTGAGCTAAAGATTAGAATGTAAAGTCAACTAAGAGATTAAATATAAAGCATACCAGTTGTTTGCACCCTTAAATTCACACGGTTTTCTGACGGATGAGGAATGCTGTAACCACAAAATTCTACTCTTGGACTGAATAAACAGAAACACAAGACTTTAGTAGCAAGTTTTAATACACTCGCACTGACAACAACAAGAAACACAAACTTCAGTAGCAAATTTTAACATTTCATACGGACAAGAATTTATAAGGTTTACCTATTTATGGAGGTTAAAAAAAAAATCCTTTTTGAAACATCTACTCTTCTCACAAAAGTTTGCAGGGCCAGAACCTTTGCCATGTTCCATCCACAGGGTATAGTTTGGTTGGAATCAGAAATTTCTCTTTTGTAAACATTGAAAAGAATGTGAGACTCATTTTGACTTCTCCATCAAACATGGAGAGGTTTTCAACAGGGAACGTTTTGTGAGGCTGTACCTTCTTTGCCTTCAAAAAGGAGAAAAAGTGTCAGCTTCCAAATAAGGGCAAGATGTTCCCTAACTTATGAAAATTTTGGCTAGCAAATTTTACGAAACATGTCAAAACTAATGGGGCCCTTTGGCAAACTTCTGCAACTGGCTATGAAATGGCCCCTGCATTAGTGACTAGATAATAGTTTAAGACCCGTACTCTTGATTTAGGACAAATCTGACAGAGTTTCCCAGAGTATGATCTTCATTTGTCAGAGAAAATGTGGATGATCTTGGTTCAGAAACTGATCCATATTCCATTGCCAGCAGCACCTCTGCATTCAGTGAACGAATAAAAAAATTGGTTATATCTTTTCTTTCAACAGTATGATGCAAGATATCTGCAGTTTCTTTTTGAACCTTAAGAGAGATATCTAAAACATCCCTAGTTATAGATCCAAAGATAAAGCTATTTAAGTGAATTACAAGAAATACCACAATGATATACAATAGATGCATGAACAAATGCAAATGAAAAAAAGTAGACCAAGAATCACTATGTCATCTGTGCCAACTTTGTGTGTCCATGCACACCTAACTGGGATTGCTGCAAACACAAAATACAGACACAAAAATGATTTGACACACAAAGACATGAAACAAAGAGGTAAAACTTCCTCAGTGAAAAAACCAATTGATGAAAACAATGCAAGCTTTGTGAATGGGAGCATTCAAAACTTCCAAACCCACAGAGGTCAGACAGCAAGAAACACTATGATGCCAGCAGATTTATAAACACATGAAACAAAGATTGGATAAGTTGTATTAAAATGATTAACAACAAGACCTTGAGTTTCACTTTTCTCCTAAGGTAAGCTGATCACAAAAATGACACATGAGCAACAAGAAAATGGAATATAGAAACTTAGTTTTCAGACAAAACCATGCCCTAGACTTTGTTTAGCTTGGCATTTCCATTAATGATTGCCGCCCTCGAATAGAAAGACTGAAAGGTCTTCGGGGCTTTTCTATAACCAATCCAGATAAACTACCTCTGGAAGTTGCCATCAGAGTGACATGAACACAATTAACTGTCAACAATGGAAAACCTGTTTACCTAAGAAACTAACAAAGTATCAGTTGACATATATTCCATTCTTCAGGGCACAATACCATGTCAGGGAATTCAACTAAAACCAACTTCTTTATCAAAAAGGGTTGCACTTAGGTGTAATTAACAGAATTACCATTGATATTTTTTCTTCGTAAATGTAGCCTTTTGATGTGTAATTGAACAAAACACTCTTAGAGCCTTCACCAATAATCATTGCATGAACATGAACCCCGCCAAAACCGGTGGAATCGATTCCGGTCCCTCACTATGATCTCCCTATAATAAACCTTGGAGATGAATCTGGTTGCATTATGGCAATCATCACAGACCCGTAGATTCTTGACAATGCGTATGGTGGTTCCTCGAGGAGTCTTCAATAATGCAAAAGCTATGGCCAATTTCTCACTATGTTGATGTAGTGCGTCTTCCTTGTCTTCCTCATCTATGTCAAGCAACACATTAGTAGTTCTTGGGATGTATCCTGCCATCTTTAGCTTCTTGCCCATCTCATCCAACATCTTGTATATCTCTCGGGATTCAGGATGAGATTTATCTCCTGCCACAAATTCATGTATGGAATTGTTCAGCTCTATCAATGTGCAGCCTGGTGTCTTCTTGATCCCTTGCTTGTTCATCATCTCCCTCACCTTCGCCTTATCACTCCATTGGCTCATCGATCCATAGATATTTGATAGAAGAACATAATTTGAACAGCGGTTTGGCTCAAATTTTATCAACCATTTGCTGATTTGCTCCCCAATCTTGAGCTTCCCATGGATTTTGCAAGCACTAAGCAATGAGCGCCAAATGATAGTGTTTGGCTCTATGGGCATGGTCCTTACAAATTGAAATGCTTTTTCTACAAGTCCTGCTCGGCTAAACAAATCAACCATGCAGCCATAGTGTTCAATCTTAGGCGTGATGCCATAATCATCAACCATGGAATCAAAATACCGACACCCATCTTCGACTAGGCCAGCATGACTGCATGCAGAGAGCACACCAATAAAGGTAACATCATCAGGCTGAATTTTTGACCTTCTCATCTCCAAGAACAATTCCAGGGCCTCCCCACCATGACTGTGCATTGCAAGGCCATCAATAATGGCAGTCCATGACACTACAGTCCTTTCAGGCATTCCATCAAAGATGCGCCTAGCATCCTCAATACTTCCACATTTGGCAAACATGTCAATGAGTGAATTACAAAGTGGAATTGTTCTTGGTATCGAACACCGCTCAATGTACATATCAATCCATTTCCCAAGCTCCAAAGCACCTAGATCAGCACAGGCTGACAGAACACTCACTATAGTGATACCATCTGGAGGGATGCCATCTACTTGCATCCTCCGAAATAACTCGATGGCATTGCTAGAGCAGCCATTCCGAACATACCCACCAATCAAAGCACTCCAACATACTGGATTCCTTCGGTGAGGCATTTCATCAAAAACTTTACATGCATAATCAATTCCACCATTACAACATCCATACATGTGAACCAATGTATTTCCCACAAACTCATCTTGATAAAACCCCAATTTAAAAACAAACCCATGAATCTGGAGACCTAAATTTATATCCAACAAGCCTGCACATGCCTTGAGGATGAAAGGGAAGGTAAACTTATTTGGAGTAACACCCTCCTTGATCATGAGGGAGAAGAAATGGATGGATTTTTGTTTGTGTGGGTCACCCAATTGTGCATATCCTCGCATAATAGTGTTGTAGAGGAAGGCATCTCTAATTGGGGATTGAAAAAACATTGACTCTGCAATCTCCATAGCATTGAGTTGAGGACAAATGGATATGAGTTTGGTAATGATAAGTAGGTTGGAGCTCAAACCAGTCTTGGTGAGGTGGGAGAGAAGCTGGTGAATGTGGGTTGGGGTGGTACAGGATTCCAATAAGGCAAGACACCGCTGCTCCCCCGATCTATTGAGGGAGTGATGGCAGAAAACCCACCGGAGTGTAAAGAGATGATTTCTTGAGAGTCTAGCTGGAACGTCAAACCGCATGTTTGTAGTGGGAAACAAAGTGGCAGCACATCCAAGGATTTCTCGAATTGAGTGAAAATGAGTGTTGTTCTAACTTCCAACCTGTATTGATTGGAACCCAAATTTACTCCTCAAAAATGTAATCACATGAGCTATTTGCTTAATAAAAATGAAGACAAAGTTTTGTACTACTCTTGGTTATTAGCGGAGATACAAAACATGTAGAACTGAACAAGGCATTTTAAGGCTTATTCATTAACTCAGTTGAGTAGCTCAAACACAACTTATCTAAGTCATAAACGTGGCCTATTCAAGCACAGCTCATAAAATGCTCTTTCACCACATGGACCTAAAATGAAACTCGGATAAGCCCAAGCTTGCAATGCCATCAATATCATTGAGCCGTGAGTTCTAAAATTTGCAAGTTGACATTGAATCACATCTCACTTAGGCTCATGGATCTGCATGGATCAATTTAGGCTTGCGTACATGAAACATATTAAAAAATAAATTGAATCAACAAAAATGTAAATTAGTGGGCAAAATCTAGTAATAAGATAAATGGGATAGCAGAATTGCTTGTCAATGGATTGTATAGCCAATGAACATAAACAAGCTAAGTGGAAGCAACACAACCATTTTGTATTATATTCACTTAGCCTTGCAGTGGAAGCTTGTCAACTCGTCTGCTTATTGAATGTAGTGGAAATGAGCTTGGAAAGAGCTAATAGTCACAAATAATGCTTTGGACTTTTAAATGGCGAGGTTTTCTCAAAAGGTGAGCTTGAAAAAAAAAACGACAAATAAGGTAAATTTTTAAAAGTAAAAAAAAAAACTCAAAATTAGGGGAAAAAATAGATAAAAAAACTAATAGTACTATACGTGTATGATTTTACATATATGTATATTATATTATTATAATTACATATACAACATAAACACAATAACCATCAATTATTAACAGCTGCACACCCAGTGTGCACTTAATTTCTGGTGTAGCAGCAAATTTACAACATGGTCAGCACCCATGTGACAAACCTAGTAATCATGGTGAAATTCAAAATATGCAGAAAAAATTATTGGACACGCTTCAACACGTTGTGCGCAATCCATGTAGAGCCTCTTAACCCACACGAACATGTAACCCATCAGCATAGCTGCATAAGAATTTGGGAAACTATGTCACATACGTGCGGGGTGCGGGTGCAAGTGCCGGTGCTGCACATCTCAAAAAATTTAGGTGTGGTGGTGCGACAATGGAATTTATTATTAGTATTATTGATTTATTATTATAATATATATATATATAATATAATATATGACAAAAAATTGTTTATAAACCACAAAATTATCAAATAATAAAATCAAAATTGGCTGTCGAAGGCTCGAATACTTGCCTCCTCTGCCATTCTGAATGTAGTTTTTGGAAAAGAAAAATGTACAAAAGAACACGACCTCCACTGCCATGGGGTGAACGCCGGAAGTGCGATACATATATATACTGATGATAACGAGGCTAATGTGGGATAAAGACAAGAGAAACAATAATCCAGACGCCCCACCATGCTTCATATCATAGATAATTGTATGGTAATTTCCTTTTTTTGTTATCTTTGCTGTCGAGAGAAAGAGAGAGCTAACAGGGAACTGTGTGAAACAGGAAACACAAAAACAGAGGCATCTACGTACACAGGAAACACAAAAACAGAGCGTCACTCTAGCTACCTTCCTTCCTTAAAGCTAAGTGAAAAATAAAAGGCTAATGGCCTGTAGATTGTCACTTGATTTTAGAGAGAGAGCAAAGGACGGAGAGAGAGCAGCGGCCGCCGGGTGGAGGTAGAAGACGGAGAGGATGCCGCCGGTGAAGGAGAGAGAACAGAGGACGGAGAGAGAGAAGCGATCGTGCCCTACATCGAATTTTACTTAAATAAAAATTTAAAAAAACCTAAAAATGGACCAAAATGTTCAGAATGCGGTTTGACCGCACCTGACGCGGGTCGCACCCGCACCCGAGTCGATACTATGCGGGTGCGGGTCCAGCAGCGGTGTGCCTTAGGTGGAGTAAAAAGAGACAGAGAGAACAGCTGGTTGTGTGGAAACTGGAAACCCAGCAGAGCAACGGTAGAAACTGAGAGATGGGGGAAAGAATGGACAGAAATTCTAATCGGACTAATATTCCAAAACATGCATTCTAAGTAAAAATTCATTAACTATAGAAGAGGTGAAACAATACACACAGGGGAGGAGGGGGTTCTAAGTCTAATCTCAACTCTATTTGAGTTCCCCTCACAGAATCATACAAATTGAAGGGTAACTCATGCATTCCACTGTCAAAATCAATCCTTGGCCGCTGGAAGAATCAAGAAGATATCACACGATGAACACCTCTCCAGCTTATAGACAAAGCGAAGGCTGCAGGACAAGGCATTCAGAGATATCAAAGCCAAAGGCCTCCGAGTTTGTACCCATTCATGGGCCAATAGATGAATGAAGACTCAAAACTTCACAGCCTACTTAATCTAAGGCGCAACCACGCCAAACATATTTCGTTGCTTCACCAAATTTGAAGAACCATAGACCAACGATAAGTGAATAACAGTAGGGCGATGGCAACCAGAAGAACATCCATCTGAATAGAAAGAGAGAAGGCTCACCTTTTTCTGGCGAAGCCTATAGCTCAAAGATAAAAACCCTAGAGTCTCGGCTCCAAGTGAAAACGCAGGAACGAGGGAAGCGTTGAGTTCGATAAGTCGAGTCGATTGATGGCTTATATATATATAACTTCCAAATCTTTGGTAGCTTACAGCCTCTGTTGGTTTTTTTGAAACATTTCTTAATGTAAAGCCACATATTTTTCTTTTCACTCATAATTAAGTATATATTGTATAAATAAATACAATTATTGTGGGATGAGATAACTATATATATATATATATATATAAATGATAGACGGTTAAGAAAAAACATGAACAAAAAGGTGATGGGTATTTTCACCATCTAACTTTTTCTTTATGTTTTTCTTTCAATTATTCATTTGCATAAGATGAATGATCCCTGATTAGTAGATGATCCTAGATGGTGAGAGTCATTGTTCACTCATATATATATATATATATATATATATATATATATATATATATATATATATATATATTGGATGACAGACTTAAATAAACACATCTAGTTAAATATGTAGACCAAATAATAAATGAGTTGTTTTTGAAAAAGAATATGAAAAGGTTGAGTCTTGAGAATACTAAAAGAATTTAAATAAGACTTTTAAATAAGAATGGGAGAGACCAAAGAGTGAGTCACTCTCCTTTATGAGAGAGTAATAGTAAATTCAGAGATGGAAGTCTAAGTGTAATTGTGAGAGTTTAGTTGCCTTTTTTGCCGCAGCCTTAAAGTTGGAAGGTCCAACAGTAGGAGTTGGGGGATAAAGGCAAAGGAAGGTCCCTATGTTGGCTGTATCATACACCAAGATTAGAAACTGGAACTCACTTATCGTATTCCCTGCATTTCTTCAGCTATAGGCTCCCTTAAGGGGAAATGACTGAAATTTGAATAAGGTAAGTGTCTTACCTAGTTAAATAAATACCAGGATTATGTATAGTTCAGTATAAATGACAGGTTATGATATGAAATATATATGTGTGTGAAGTGCAAAGAGGAGGAAGAAGATTTTGAATAAGTGCAAGTAGACTAGAGGTCTCCCAGTTCTAAGGTGATTCGAGTATTTTGGAACACTTTAACAAGTCCGTATACTAACATATGTATAAGTTCTGATGGAAGAGTTATATTATGATCATATGTATGCGTATGTCATAGTCACAAATAACGTCTCAGAGTTCTATACGGCAATGTTTTTCTCGGGTATAATACGGTGAGCTTGAAAAAAATGAAAAAATATGGTAAATTTTTAAAAATTTTAAAAAACTAAAAAAAAGAAAAAAATAAAACAAGTGAGAAACTAATAACACCAAAATCAAAAGATAAGTAGATTTGCAACAAAAGAAAAAAAAACTGTTTGACATTAAAAAACTGGAAAAAATGAGTTCGTTTTAACTTTTTTTTTTCAAAAAAAATACGTCTTTTAAGTTTTAAATGGCCAGCTAATTTATCGCTTTTTTGTATTTTTTTCGAAAAGACTCGTTTTCTGTGACTATGGTGCATACATATTGCAAGGGTATAAAAAGAGGGAGTTGTTAAATCAATTATAGCAAGTGTTGGTGGTTCCTTGAGGAACTAATAGATCTACAGACCAGCTAAATCGAATAGATTTCACAAGTGTCAAGTAGGGAGATATTCAAGCAACGAGAAGCATGTAGATTCAAGTATTGTCTGATGTGTTTATATGTGTATTAAGAAAATAAGTATGTACATATATTTTTGTGTAAAAAATATTTATAACCTAAAGTCATATATGTGTGTATTGCAGGTAGAAGGGAGATTTGAATCAGTGGAACAAGGGCTTTCTGGTATTAATAGTTCTACAAGCTGTTGGAATTAGGCTCCTTTCTAATTTAAGAGGCATGGAGATATTCAAGCATGAGTGCACCACCTAGTTCTTGTACTTTTTACCATTTTGCCTGCATATGAATCTATATAAAAATATATGCATGTTTAAATTAATGAATGTATGCATCTATCTACATGCCAATATATGAATAATAATTGCATGATAGAGTTGAGAACTTGTAGTATAAGGCTATTATGAGGTTAGATATGGCTGCAAGTCATCATGGAAGTCCTTTTGGAATTCATGATGTGATCAAGAAGTCTTCCTTCTGCACTAAAGTATATGTGTGTGTGTATTTTGTGTTCTATAATTGACTATGGAAATAGGTATATGTGTGAAATGGGAATGCCCGGACATTAGTGAAGCATGTAGTTTAGGTTCATTTCATTGTGCTAGATGTACATAAGTATATTTAGCCGATACTTTAGGGTGGAAGAATATGCTATAATGAGGACTTTATGTGGAGGTATGCTAACTGCATGCAAGACTTGATAGCATCCACATATTTGTGGTTAGATCACAACAATTTTTTTCAAATGTTGCAACAGTTTGTACATGCTTCATCGTGGAAGGTTGACATGAATGTGTTTTGTACATCAGAACTCTTGAAATAAGAACTTGCCATAATAAAGAGTACACAGACGTTTTGGTAATCAAATTTGTTGTACAAAGAATTCTACGGAATGACACTAAAGTGAATAGAAGCAGAGATAGGAATGGCAAGAATGAATGTTCTTCGCTTTTATGACCCTTTTCTTATAATCCAAAGACAGGGTACCACTATAATTAGCAACCTCTAATAGAATGAATGCAGGAACATGTTCTCGCAAAACAGAGCTTCATGTTCTCGCAAAACAGAGCTTCATGTTCTCTTATGGTAGATTTTATATATGTAGTTCGATGGCTGAAATTAAGAAATTGTGTCTATGTACCTTATGATTTTAATAGAAAATGTATGCTTGCTTATTATCAATAATGTATTTAGGAATTTATGTCAGCATGTTCTATGGTCTTGCTAACAAGCTATCCTAATTGTCATGGAATCTTAAAGTATTGATATTAGTCACAACTTGACCTCAAGAGAGCAGTTTGGCACTCAATTAGAATATTTAGTTGCCATAGAGATGTCTGAAAACTATTCATGAAATCAGCCATCTAATACAGACAACAATTTAACTAAATAGTCTTATGAGGTTTACCTAGCCTTCAGATCTGATAGTGACTTAAGAAATGTCGATTCTCAGAAAGGCTTTCCTAAGCAAGATTCTACTATGGGTCTCATAAATAAGTTATGAAAGAGCGATTGTCCTTTGTCGACAGTCAAACTACTACATAAATAAATACATATAACCATGCCATTGAACTCCTATTGCATTGAATGTTGTAAGTAGAAAAATGCCATGGCTTATGAACGAGACTTCAAGGATAGCTTGCTTCAATGGATTTATATTGATGACATAGAATTAAGAGTCTGAATAACGGCCCGACCCACTTTCTATTCAAAGACAATGAAACAACTTCTCAAGATAAGTATGTTGTATGTCTATTGATTTTCAATATATAATGAAATTCCTACATTCTAGGATTGTTGGATCATCACCTTGGCAGTTGATGCCTTGTTAGTTTCATGATTTTAAAGGTGATAAACTAAAACTGAGAAGAGATGGGTTTTTCTATACTACATTAAGAATGTTTTCTTTTATGAAAGTTTTTGAGTCATTAACATGAAGGGTAAAAGGTTCTATGTAAGTGTACTGGCTGAATGGAAATTTACAAGAGGAAATGAAATACATAAAAAGGGAATGATGTATGCGTTTCACTATTTAGCTTATGACAAAAATATGTAGACTTGAACTAGCCAAGTGAACGGAGGTGTTTTTACTTGGTAAGATAATTATAAGTTATTTTTGGATTTCAAATTATGACTTCATAAATATACAAATACATTATATATCTGTATATACAATCACATTAGTAAGATTTATTGAGAATAATTTATAGCTGATTATGGAATGGGCAATTAGATGAAAGATTTAAGGTCATGAAAATGGAACCGTGCTGCAAATACATCATGTATATTTCCATTTTTAATGCATTGGTTATATGTACAATTTTAATGCATAACTAAATTCAGATCTATCACCAAAATATGCATAGTAGGTATTATGGACTAATCCAAAAGAAGGTATGTACACACACAGGTGCAAGAGAAGTGGCAATTATGATATGTATACATGCATGTATACTAGGGAATTGATAAAGACATTATGTAAACCACTTCTAACTTTAGATGCTATTTATTGTCCTCTATGTTGCCTACACTTAGTCTCTTTGGAAAATGGTGGGTAGTCAATTGAATTAGTCTTGGGAATGGTGCCCAAGGTTCGTTGCCATGGTAATTGCTATAGTATGACCTGCCTGTAATGGCAAATCTTTAAGTGTGGATCCATGGAAAGGAAACACCGACCATGTTTTAAGCAATGGACCATGTGAGTAGGAGCTAAATTTAGTGATTGGCTTTGTCTCAGACGGTAGTACTGTGGCATGAGCTCATGGTAATCACACTGGTGCCTTGGACGACACAAGGGTCCGAAATTATGCTATTGTTTTAAGCAACACATCTATTGGTCCCTCAATCCTGGTACTTAAAGGGGCTGAACTCCTAGTTCATGTGATACTGGTAGACAAAATTTATTTTGTCTAACTATACTCAAAACAATCAAACGTTCCTCCTTCTGTCTCCACAAGTAGTCATTGATTGATAGTTTTTGAGCTTTGGGATTGATTGACATTGGCGCTACCTTGATTGATGGCTTTTGAATGGACTTTCCCATTGGCGATCTAAGCAGTGGATGCTTTGGAATTAAGACTGAGTGTGTCTTTCCATTTGGACTCTAAACAAGCCTTGAAACCATTGCTCTAACATATTTTGATTTGCTATGCACTAGTCGTTACCCAAGTTAAGATTTTACTTGAATGTTTATTTTCGTTGTGTTGAGAAAAAAAGGTCAAAACTGAGATCGTGACAGTTAATGTGAATAAAAGAATTGAAGGCATATATAGTTTATCATCTCTATAGAGAAGCAATTATAAAAACTAAAAAAGCGTATGGATGACACCCTCCCCTAACTCAATTTTGTAATAACTAGGTTTTATGAAAGCCATGTTTTTTAATGAGTTTTAGAAACTTTGTTTTCTTGTGACACATCCAAAACCTGGGTTTTGAATAACCTGAAGGGGACCAAGTTTTTTGCACCCTTTTACAAAACCAGGTTTTGTCAAAACTGGGCTTTCTTCAAACCCAACGTGCTTTGCCTCCAAAATATGGTTTTGAAGTGTCACCCAAATAACCCCTAAGTTTTTTCCAATTAAATGAAATGTTTTACAATTAATTTTTATGCAAAAAAGAGCCTAACAGCATTACAAGTTGGAAATTTCTTCACAAGCTTCTGGATGTGTACATTTTCCTGCTTCAAGCTTTTGACACATTGCTTGGAAGAGATGAAACCTGACGCAGCAACAAATCTGGACAAGGAAGCAGTGCACATTCGAGTAAACAAGAAGGCAGTTAATTCACCAATTTCAGGGAGAAACACCATGAGCAGAAACAGTTAGATGGTTCTGCACAGACCAAGGAAGCGACCGAAAGGTCAACTTAGTATTGCAGATCCCATCTGCCTGATACATTAGGGATAACAGTCAAGGAAAAAGGAGAACAAAGATGCTCGGTATGGTCAGTGTACAGTAACTCAGCAGCTATAATAAGCCATCACCACAGGCAGTCAGTCTCTCAGCCACCGGAAGATCTTCCGGCCAGACTGCCAGGTGCAGAGGGAAAACAAAGAGTTGTTGCATCCTTGCAGGACACAACAAACTCAGTTCTGTTATGTGTATCTGAGGATGTGAAGGACAGAGATATGGAACTGCTTTAAGAAGCAGCAAGTGGAGGCAGATAAGGTAAACACTGCAGCAGCTTCAGATACGTAAAGGCCCACTGAGGGAGTCCCGGTTGGAGCTGCGCTGGCCACGGCTTAGGGAGAGAGCAGTAAACTGAGAACTTAGATCCCTGGAAGTTGTGGCAGAGGCCTGTTGGTCATAGCAACGCTGCTGCTGACAAAGTAACATCTTCAACCTCTGAACTTCCTTCTCCAACATCTCCTGCTCCACTGCATTAGCACGACAAAATTCAATACAAGGACAATGTAAAATTTTAAGAGTTTCGGTGCAGAATCATATGTTAAACACATTTGGCAGATATAATGGATAAAAAGGACATCATCTTTTCCAGATGTGGATGCAATTCCATTCTATGTACGAATACACATTACAGATCAAACGAGAAACCAGCCTGTAAAGAAGATGTCTAGGGCCTAGTGATGAGGTAAGGAAATTAGAATGCAGTTTCAAAAGGCTGTAACATTACAGGCTAGAAGTCCAACAATGAAAGTAGATCACCAAAACGTTAGAGCACATGCATCAAGATATAATACAAATTCTTGTAGTCTCTGCAACTGAACGTAACACTAAGCATGCAAATTAGGGTTGAAATTTTAAGACAAGTTGAGGAAGATCTGTCCTCATTCAGGATGTCATTCTCACACAATTCCAGCTTCAGTCCTAGTATGTGTCAATATATGTTCCCGTTAATAAACCACCATGGAAGTCCATCTAAGAAAGAAAGGAGATATCAAGATGGCAATAAGCTATTGACCATGTGAAGACAAGATGGGACAAAGAGCAGCAGACAAGATGCCCACTCACAAAAATTAATCATTATATTGGTTCTTGTTTATTAAAGTATAAAGCGAGAGCAGCTAGCAGCCTGGCAACAGACTAGTTCTCAACATATAACAAACTGTGAACTCAAAATTTGTATAAAGGACAAAAAACCTACCGAAAGCTTTCAAATTTCAGACAGACTTGGATCTGGTACTTATTGTTTAAGAATAACCAGATTGCTTTATTCACCATGCCATCATCCTTCACAAAGCACTGCAAAAGACTGAAGCTCCCAAGTCTAATTCTAGTGTTTAGTGAGAGAAGAAGAGAGCTATGGATATATCAGATCCAACCAATAATAACAACTGATTCTTAGTAGCTGCATGCTTACAAACCAACAAGGAAAACCTTGTTACCTTTAGCACTGTGATCCTCAAGGAATCTATGACAGGCTTGTAACACAGTTGAATTTACTAAAGAGAATGTGCATATGCGTATTTTGTCAAGCAAAGAAAAAAAAAATCCTATCTATGGAGCTACGCTTTTTGAAATCTAACTTCCAACCACAGAAATCTTAGCAACTGAATTGCAGCTAAAGGAACTGTAGATACATCACAAGGCCCAAGCAAAATACTTACGATACTTCACAAGTTGCTCCTGACCGATGCTTTCTAACCGTTGCCTCAATGCCTTGTTCTCTAAGCTCAGTATGAGATGCTGCCGGTCAAGGAAAGCCAGTTCAGCTGAAACTTCAGATTCTTCAGCCTGAAAGTCGTGCACATACTATGTCAATAGCTGACTCATCCTTCATAGAAAGGAAATTTTACAAACTGAAACTTGCCTGCAAAGCCTGAACATTTCTTTCTAGTTCGGCTATATACTGAAGTTTTCTAACTCGAGAACGCTGAGCAAATTGCCTGCATTGTGGAATCCTCAAAGTGAGGAACAGCTTATTATGAGTCAAAAATCACTTGATAAGAATTAGCTAAATTGTAACTCAAAATATTTCCAAGAGTCATCTCAATCTATCAACAACTAATAAGGAACAAAGCAGATAAAAGTAATTCTAACCGAATTGGAAGTTTCAATTGTCTATCTATCCTGATCCACTAGAAATCTATGTCACATAGGTATGGGTATGGGTGCAGGTACTGGTATGATACAGGTATGTGTGTAGAGCATTTTCAAAAAACATGGGTGTGAGGACAGACACACACACATATATATATAATAAAACAAAAAAATAAGATTTTAAATGAACAAAACAATACATTCACAATTCATAACTTACAAATTATGAAGAAGAAACTAATGAATGAAGTATGAAATAGAATCATAGGACGATGATAGGCAAATAAGCTCAGTTCATCTAACATATAAGGTTCAACATAGGTGACTGCAGCAGCAGTCACGTATGCTGAACCTTGCTATAAACTTATATCATCTATGAATTCAAAGAAAATACAAGCAAAAAAATGGTCATACATATACACACAATGAGATAGAAAAAAACCCAATTTCAACCAGTACGGCTGATCGGTTCTGAGTTGGAACCGATCCAAACCACTTTAAATGGCATGACACCTCTTCCTCCATTTTCCTTACCTTCATACAACATATTTAGGCAAAAATGGCATCTGCTTCTTATATTTATGTTACTTTTTTGGCTGATTTCATGGATATAATTAATTAAAAATATATAACTATCACCATACCAAGATTGGTGAAAACGCTATACCCGTACCCGCATCCCCATACCCGTACCAGCACCTGTACCCGTACCTATGTGACAGCGCAATTTTAAGACAAAATTGGACTCGGTTAATTTTGATCGAGTCCAAAGAAAGACGGATACAGCCCTGGGTACATTTAGGGCTGGGCATCGGCCGGGCCGGCCCACCCAGCCCGAAAAAAGTGGCCAAATTTAAGCCCGTTAATGCTATCGGGCCAGCCCAAGGCCCGACCTGTTTCTAACCGGGCCAGGCCATGCCAATGAAATATCGGGCCTCGGGCTTGAGCTTATGCCCGAGGCCCGGCCCGGCCCGAATATTGATGGGCCCATAATAATAGCGTCTTCGTCCTCATCAAAACGACACCATCAAGTGCATACTCGAGGTCCGTCGCCTGGCAATCCCAAAGATGACAAAACTGCCCTTTCCTCTGCTCCCTCCTCTCCTCCTCCTCAACATCTTGGGCATCGCCACCGCGACGACCAGCCCACGGCCTCAGCTGTTAAGCGCGTTGGAGATCCCGATGATCGCCCAGGTACGCCGGTCTTGCTTTACCTTGTTTTCGCCCCTTTTTCTGGAATTCTTGAAATTGCGAGCTTCGGCTCCCTTCTTTTCGGGCAATCTTGTTTGGGAAGAGAGAGTGTTTCTTCGATTTTAGCTTCTGATTCTGATTTTTCCTTTTCCGTTTTGCGATGGTGGAGAAGGGAGTAGGTGGATGTTCTTACACTGTGGTCATGAAGAAAGAAGAAGAAAATGCAAATATTCAAAAGTGTTGCATCTAAATTCTTTGCAGTAAAACAAATCATGCTTTGTGAAAACCTTTGCATCGGGTGGTTGAAACTGGGTTTTTGAAAAACCCCCCTTCGACAGGGCAAAATGATATGCTTGACGGCAGTCGGCAATGGTGGTGATGGCGAGGCAGTGACGGCAGCGGCAATGATGGCGAGGCAGTGACGGCCAGGCGGCACTTGGCAGTCGTAGAGCCGATAGGCGATGGCCGATGGGGAGACGTAGTCGCAGCCTCACAGCCGCAGAGGAGAACGACGGCCGATAGGGTCACGGGGAGAACGAAATAGAAATACAAATGTTGAAATGAAAGAAACCCTAAGTCCCTAACCTAAATTACCTCTTTTGAAAAAAAAAAAAATTATTTATCATCGGGCTTCTCGGGCCCTCGATGGGTACCGTTTCAAGCCTGAGCCCAAGCCCAACCTGTTAAAGTACCAGGCTGGGCTGGGCCCGATAAACGATTTTCTGGTACCCGGGTCCGGGCTGGGTGTCGGGTACCCGGTGGCGGCCCGGCCCGGTGCCCAGGCTTAGGTGCATTGACCGTACCCAACATGGTTAGTGCCATGTCCGACAATGTACCAGTACAAGTCGACATGGGTATTCGCTCAAAACAGAAGTTTCTATGTTTTATAGCTGGAAATAAATATCTTGGAGGCACTAAGGAAGAAACAAAAGTTCAAATGAAAAAAAAAAGACTGGAAAAAAAGAGAACATAAAATCTACTCAATGTATCAAGTTAACAATGAAGCACTACCACAAGATGAATTGCTTCAAAAACACAGGTATTTCAGCCTCAAGCACTAGAATCCCAGTAAGCATTCTATGGAAGTAGAAAACCAAGGAGGTGAACATCATTTCTCAACATGACTAGATTAAGTAATTGAAGAGATCAACAATTTCAAGTATTCACTTGGTTAAAATGAAAGGCTGCATAGAACTGGGAAACTGCAGTCCTCCCCTCCCTTCCATACCGACCGGACCAATCAAAGTATGCCAATCCCACGAAACCCACGGATTCAGACTCACTCTGATAGACTATCAGACAAGAAGGGAACTCATATAGATGTACAAAAAATGGAATTGTATGCAGTCCAGTCTATAACAGCTGTTTCTGCATTTTCAATATAAAAGGATTCCTCAAAGGTTACCTGTATGATCCAGGACTCACTTATTTTTGCTACTTATAAAGAAAAGGATAGACTATTTTTCCCATAAGAGGACTGAGAACCACTTCTATAACATAAGAGACACTTGAATTTGTCTTGTATGCTGTATCACTGTGGATGGTTTGTCTCACTCATTTTCTTTAATCAAGTCCTACTTGCCATTTAGGGAGAAAAAGGATACCATGAAACACAAGTATCCTGGATGAGGAACTCACAATCTTCTTGAAGGAAATTGCAGAACACTTGCAGCAACTACAACAGTATAACTTAACCAACTTATTCTATTGGCTATATAAGCTTTAGAATCCTGCAGTAGACTAATTTTATGACTAGTTCAAAATGGTTGGAGTCCATCAAATTTCAGGAATCAAACCACTCTAAGATAAAATCCCTTCATCCTAATGCAGAGAATAATCATATAAACCCACCTCCCTTTTCCAGAAATACACATCAACCCCAAAGTCCTTATCGGGCCAGCCCGATGCCCAGGCTTACCCTCATTACCTCATATATGAGGCCCCATGCTCCCATATATCCTCATTCTGTTTTGCCAATCAAACATGCATTGAAGATAATTATTGATATGTAACACAGTATCATAGATATCAGTAGTCGGAACAGGTTGCAAATTTTTTTTTTTAAATGGTACCTTGCAAATTTCTTTCAACCTTGGTGCAAAGTTTTTAGGGCACAAGATCTGTTATCAGAATTATGTGACCGACTTCATTATGAACATGACCCGTTTTAAATCCAAATTGCTAAACCTAACTAATTGCTGGTTTGAACAAATGTGAAACTTCTAACACATATACGCATCGGACTTGTTAACCTCTTGTTTAGCCCAAACCAATATAAAGATAAGTGTATTGGGTCTACCCTTATGTGACACCTGATCCGTAAACCTTGACATAGGAATAAAAGTGAATTAGAAATTGGGCTTCATCAATCATCATGAGATCTTTGTCTCGGAAACTGAAAATCCAGGTAGCAAATGTGAGTCCACATAAAAAAAGGATCGGAATTTGGATCCGTATCACCGCAACAAGGCTGCTGCTCCCATTGGCAGGCCAATAAAATCAAAAACTGGCCAGTGGGGATCCTTTGTCATCAAATATCGATATGTCCGAGTGGATAAGAAGACAGACTCAAAATCTGTTGGCCTTTGCCTGCACAGGTTCGAATCGTGCTGGTTAAGGAGCTATTTTGCTGCAGGAATTTCACTGCACTATCTTCTCACAGTAGAATCTAGCCATCAAAATAAATAGGTGTGGTTCCTCTACATACAGGGCACCAGAATTTCAAACAATTTAATTAATTGCACAAGAGAAAATTGTTCTTATATTGGTTAGTGATTGTAGACTAAATCTGACATAATTCATCAATAGTGGAAATAATGCTCTTTTGTTCTTTTGAGAATGAAAGGTTCACAATCCTCAAATCCTAGAAACAAAAAGGAAAAAAATAAAATAAAATTTGGAGCAAATAGTAAATCACTATCATCACTTGTATTCTCAAATGCAATGAAAGGCTTTGGCCTCAGTCCTTGGCAGGTGATTTGAATGGGAATTCATAAATATATGAATGTAATAGTTTCACAAAATAATTTTAGGATCGAATATTGCACACATGGGTACCAGAGGGGAATTGAAAACAGGAAGAGTTAAAATGATCACAATACGAATTAGGAAGTAACATGGACAAGTGTTTGGAAAGTTATACGTTGAATCATGTAAAATACTAAAAAATTGGTGCTAACAAGCAAACGTTAAAACTATGGAAAATAAGTACAGGAAAAGGTAGTGAATGGCATGGGAATCAGGATTCCACTCTCCAACTCCTAAGAATTGGGATTCCTACTCAATTAATCAATAATGTTAAGTTGTTAACTATGAACATAAGGAATAGAGCAGGACAGAAAGAGTAGCCAGAAAGGTAAATAGGCAGCTTACTGTTTCACACGTTTTTGATCCACATCAGCTGATGATTGCTTAGCATGTGAACCCTCCACTTTTTCTAAAGACCCTTTCTGATCATGTGGAGCAGAATCCTGTACACTCTGCTTTTCAGCAGTTGCAGATGGCCCATCTTTCTGAGTCGATGGTGATGTTAAACTCACAGACTTAGCATTATTTTTTGCAGATTTATGGCTGACTGGACGGATACTATTCGGGGTTGAATTCCATCTCCTATTCACTGTTTGCACGCCAAAAGAATTTGCATCAGAGTAGAAAGAAGCATGATAGTCATCCTTAGCTCGTTGAAAGTCCAAAGGCCCCCTCAATGTCATGGAAGAAATGTTTCCATACAAACTTTCCGACTGAGACACATTATCTACATCAGGAAAACTACTCGGCACTTCCAAATAAGCGAAAGAGTCACTCGAGGATCGGCGGTGGCCTCCCCTTTTGACAGGTGTTTCAGGTTCATTCAGCAGGTCATCAAGCCATGAAGGCTGCTCATCAATGAGACAACTCTCAGAGGAAGTGCGCTGATGATGCTTCTGCCCCTCTTGTGGTTTTGGGATGCCTCTTGAGGTTGTTGCATGAGAAGAACCATAATCTACAAAGCCAGGGGTTACACTAGGAAAAGGGCTCTTAGGAGGGAGATGTGGTTGCTGTCTTCCAGAGTACGACCAAATACCACCATTTCCAATACCTTTGAAATTGGCCATTGGCAACTTCAACTAGACCTGTCAAAGAAAGAAATATTTGATTGATAACAGGTAGAAGTTTTGAGAGCCCAAACAAAGATTTGTCATCTATGTGGACCTAGAAAAAACAACTATAGGAAACAAACCGGCATTTGAGGGTCCATACAACAACATGTAAAAACTTTTAGGTGAAACAATGGTACATTGAAACAGAATTATGCATGAAGACTATTTACAAATATTTTTCTTGTATTTGACATTGAGTAACTGTTTCCTGAAGGGGGGAAAAGCAATTAACAAGAAAAAAACTCGTCCAGGGAATGTGGGGAAGGAATCCTTACCGTTATAAAATCAGGAATCGACATCCAACCAATTGGCAAGTTTTACAGCTACATAGAGTGGATTAGAAGCTTAGCCAAAATATGCCCACAAAAGCTTACTTATCCTAGTCACAAAGCTGAAATTCTACTGGTGAAATATCTAACAATCTGTGGTGCCACTAATAAAGAACTAAATCATAACTACAATGAAAGTAGTTCTCATTATGCTGCAGCACAAAGACCTTGAGGCTTAAGGACTTCCTGTTTATGCTGAATAGCAAGATGGGATTCCAAACTCTAACCATCAGATCGACTTCACAGCTACTCAAACACATATGCCAATTAGAGCCCCTTCCTCAGGACAGTAGACATGCATGTATTTAGTAAATTGTTGTGGTGACGGAATGCCCAAAAAAAAAAAAGATGGAAAAGAGACTAGCACCTATGAACGCACTTATCAAGTTTGAAAGTCATTCCACAAATTAAATAACAGTTACCCGAAGCAGTCATGTTTGCCTGAACAAGCACCTTGGACAGTAGAATGAAAAAGGTCATTAAAGAGCATGACAATTGACAGCTCAGTACCAGCAGGCAGAAATAACTTAAACAAGCTGTCCATCCTCCAATAAGACATAAGACCAATCACTAGTAAAATAATGCAAACCAACTTCCAAAATCAATTTGGATGTGAATTTCCTGCTCGTTCATACATCAATTTTCTAAAGCTACTCATCTACAGGATCTTGGCGTTGAAAGAGTTCAAGATTGAAGATGCCTAAAGTTGCATTCTGTTTTTGACGGTGATAGAGAACAATCAATAGGTCCAAACCTATGGATAGGAAAGACAAGTCGATTTTTACAATTTCAAGAGTTCCTGCACATGGTACAGGCCAACAAGGGAGCAGGGTACAAGGAAAAGACATGGGAATTGATATGTGGGAAACATCCAGCGACAATTTTAAGCATTAGAGCTTCAGGAAAACTAAAAAACATGTCACGCAAATGAGCTTGCCAGTCAGAAAATTATAAATTAATTAACTGATTACAGCGTCAAATCAATACCCAAGCAATTTTATTCAGAACGAACCATAAATCAGTCTAAAGGACAGCCGATAGTCGATAAGACAGAAGCAGGGCACGATTCTCACTTAAATTACAAGGAACACAAACAAACCATGCAAAGATATCCAATTTTGGTTATAAACGTTGGAAGCACAAAAGAGAACCATGGATCAAACGGATGTACGGGTGGAAAAAAAACATAGAGGCCTGAAGATTTACAGAGAATCATCAAGAGGAAAAAGTAGAATACTACGAATACCTACTATTTTCTCGTGTAACAATTCCAGAAACAGGTAACTAAAATGCAGCTCGAAGAACGAAGCTATCGCTTACCTGCCAATTCAAACGAAGATAAGATACCGGAAACAAAAAAAGAGACACAAACTACTCTTCCAACCAATGCTTCTCCTAACCCATGCCGTTGAAATGCACGTGGCTAAGAAGAATCCGCGAAATTCTTCAATGTGAGGGTAAGCGTATTAACAACAGCAGCAATCCCTCTGCATCAAAACAAACTGCACGAAGATCCGTCAGAGCCGAAATTCGGTGAACTTATTTTTTTCTCTGTCAACAGTGAACACCCGAGAAACCGCTGAAGCCGGAGCGGTTTCGAAGCAAACGGCACGAAGACGAAGGATTTGGGATGCAGAAAGTATTCCGATCTCAGAAATCTTTGATCCAGATCAAAACGTAAAGAAAGAACTTGAATGCATCAAATTACGGACCGCACCCAACGATTCCCTAACGATCTTCCAAAAGGATACACACAAGCAGGCACAATAAACCAAGTCTTCAGCTATCAACTAAGCGGCTTTTGTACGGGATCTCGAGGCCAAATTGGACGAGCCACTGCTTGAAAGCAACCGGAATCACGATCAGAATCCAATTCTTCGATTAGACAGAGACAATAACCACGTGATCTTGGAAATTTAGGCTGGGGAATCATCAGGGTGCTAATTCCGTTTCGTAGGGAGGAGAGTCGAAGCCCTAAGAATTAACTGATTCTTATGCGTTTTCCGGTGGGAATTTCGCCATCGAGATGGAGGGGGGAATCCAGGGAGGATATCGGGAAGGAGGAGCTGGAAGCAGCTGAGGGGAAGAAAAAGTAAGGCCGGGAACAGGTGGGATTCCGGCCGTCCGATTGGCCAGTCCAACGGGTTCTCCGGCGGTGGAGTTGTATCGGGTTAAAAAAAGGGAAGAATGACAGAGGAGGGGGAAGACGAGCCCACTTCCCTCCCTCCCTGAGCTCCCTCCCTCTCTCCTTCCATCTCTCTCGCTTTTCCTTGCAAAAAATGTGACTTTGATAACGACACCACCGTAATGATCCAGCCTCAAATATGTTTCTGCCACGTTGCCACAGTTGGCAAGTATCCAAATCCAATTAAAAAATCATCAGACTCCAATTTGGAATATACTTTTTTTTTTTTTTTCCTAATGAGACGTTTGACGGCTACGGGAAAATGTTTTCCGGGATAAATTTTGATGGTTTTGGGAAAAGTGACAAGTGGTTTCAAGGGCCCAGAAAAAAGTATTTTCCTACAAAGTTTACATTCCAAAGATTGTTTTCCAGACATGCCTCATTAATGCCCACCTTGTCAAACGTGCGACTGAGAATGGTGCAATGGCATTTACTGGGTTTTCATGAGTTTCATCAAAAGTGAGATCCCAAAATCTAATCTAATGTTTGTGAAATTAGGTTCTTAAATTGCATATTCATAAAAGAAATTAAAGCTTGGGCTTTGGAGGGATTTGATGTTGCTCATATTTTATAGAAGGCGTTCACCTATAAATCTAATCTAATTAGAGCTTGCCTTAATCCACTTAGGAGCATTTGATAATAAAAAACACTAACATAACGTGTGGGGCGGAGCCAAGAGGGCTCGCTTGTAAAAAATAAAAAATATTTTGGCCTGTGTCAAAATTTAAGAAATTTAATTCGGCCCTCTCATAAAAAAATTCTGAATCTACCCCTGATAAAGTGAATCTTTTGTAAAGTTTAAAACATATCCATAAAACATTAGGATGCTGTGAAATGTTCCATGGATATGTATGAAGTCGATGCAAGCATTGTGTTAGTGTTATTGTTACCAAACGCTTCATTCCATTGTTGTTTGATCACAAGTTATGATCTGACTCGTAAGTGTGAATTCGAACTCGACACATTTATAATTGAATCAAAATCGAGCCGAACTTTTTCGAGCAAGTTCGAGTTAAGCCCAAGTTGATTCGACTCAGTTGTAAAGCCTGACTCAACAATCTTCATCATCTATAGTGAATATGCCAACTGACTAAAAAGCTTAATTTCAAATAATAAATGAAAAATATACAAAAAAAACATACATATATATTTTTTTTTATTTTATTTACGCACATTTTTTGATACATGTGACACAATTGAATCGATCACTGAAGCCAATGGGATTTCCATCAATTCGATTTGGAGTGCCCAATTGAGGCCGGTTCGGGTGGACAATGACAAGATTGACAAAATATCAATAACACGTGTTTGCCATTAATGTTGGGGATTAAAAAGTTGTCCCTTGATTGCGACGCGTTACGCCAAGTCCCCGTTTGATACGTCCAGGGAATGAAAGTCCCGTGACATCAGGAGGAACTGCGGGGAAAACGCTGCTTGTGTTGTGTTTTTGACACACTTCAAACAAATGTCTATATTATAAATATACCATCACAAGCATCGAAAGGTAATTTAAAATTTTATAGATTGGCTTGGGATTTGTTGCATTTTAAAAATCATTGCTCTCCTTTTTTCAAATTTTGAAATCTATGCTACCAAAGAAAGAACTTTGATTTCATAACTAAAGGATCATTCGGGATCAAATTTCCAGAATTATGATCCGTGGAATTATATATGGTTTAGGAAATCTGATATTTTTTTATTTCTCTTCAAGGAATAAAGCACGAACGCATTGATTCATGAATTACAAAAGTCCAGATTTCTTTTCATGAAACAAGTCATTTTCAATCCTATAACCAAGATTTCAAACTATCGAACAGAGGAAAATTATAAAAGTTTAATTTTCTTTTTATGAAATAAGCCATTCTCTATCACAGTCAAAGTTTCAAAATATAAAACACAAAGAGAATTAGAACTGGAATTTTCATTCCGAACCAATTTTCTTTTCATGAAACAAGTCATTTTCAATCCTATAGTAAAAATTTCAAACCATCAAACACAGAGAAAAATTATAAAAGTTTAATTTTCTTTTTCATGTAATAAGTCATTCTCAATCACACAGTCAGAGTTTCAAACTATCAAACACAAAGAGAAATTAGAACAGGAATTTTCATGATTCAGGTGTGAAGCGGAAATTTAATTTGCGAATCAAAATTCAAGCCGTCAAACGACCCGAAAGTTGGATGGATAACATTGCCCTTCATTCATAGTCACAGGAAACCCGTTTTTTTTTTTTAATGTGATAAATTAAATGGCCGTATAAAACTTAAAAAATGATTGTTGAAAAAAACGTTAAAATGAAAACAAACATATTTTTTACGGTTTTTTCAGTTTTTTTAATGTCAAACAGTTTTTTTTTTCATTTTCTATTTTTTACATGTTGCACATCTACTTATTTTTTGATGTTTGTGTTATTAGTTTCTCACTTATTTTATTTTTCTATTGTTTTTAGTTTTTTAAAATTTTTAAAAATTTACCGTATTTTCTCGCTTTTTTCAAGCTTGCCGTATTATACTTGAGAAAAACCTCGCTGTTTAAAACTCCGATACGTTATTTGTGACTATGCTGAGTTCAAACAAGTGAAACATCTCGGTTTTCATCGATAATCGGTTCATTCGAGCAGTCGTGTAATTAAGCACAATGTTTGTTAATCGAAGTGCATGTCAATCGCTTTCATAATGCCTAGTGCTAGAATCCCAACCCCACCATGCTGCCTTGTGGGCCTTATTGGAGCCCTACTTACTAGGTCTACTCAAAGGTGAGCCCTACTTTGTTCCCTATTATGTTGAAACATCATATCAACATCCATAATATTGTTGTTGTTAAGGAAGTCCTATTGTGAACTTGAGGATAATATTTTTCATTTGGCCCCATGTGTAAAAGAACTTTGCTATTGAAAGGACAGAAAAAATGTTCCACCCAAGCCTTTGCCAAGAAATGCCAAAGCCAATCATTTGTTTGGAATTACCTTTTGACAAAAATTTATTTGGCAAAACTTTTAATTTGAGGGCCAAGGGGAAATGAAAATATTTTTTAAACTTATTTAATGACGGATAGTTAATAAAAATATCATTCCAATCTGTATACTCTTTTAGATTCATGTTTTTTTAGGCATTGATCTTTTGGAGGCTCAATAAGGTTGGGTGTCGTGTCTGGTATTCGGTACTTGGCTCGATGAGGATCTGAAAAAAAGGCACCAGGTTGGCTCAATAAGTTATCGGGCAGCCCCGATTCAGCCTGATAATATTTATTTAATATATATTTAATAATATATTTTAGATTATTAAGTATATTTTTAATTTAGTCAAACTGGGCTCGAGCTCAGGTTTTAATTGTTGGGCCGAGCCTAAGCCCGGGTTTTTGGTGTCGGGCCAGCCTGAGTCCGAGCCCTTATAGGGCCGGCCCAATGCCCAGGCTTACCCTCCTATATGAGAACTGATGTTCCCATTCTCATATATCCTGTTTCTGTTTTGCCAATCAAACATTCATTGAAGATGATTATTATTATATAACCCAATATTATAGATGTCAGTACTTGGTTGCAATGTTTTTTAAAATGATAGCATCGGCCGATACACAATCTTTTTGCAAATTTCTTTCAACCTTGGTGCAAAGTTTTTAGGGCACAGGATCTGTTATCGGAATTATGTAACAGACTTCATTATAAACATGGCCCGTTTTAAATCCAAATTGCTAAACCTAACTTGGTTTGAACAAATGTGAAACTTCCAACACATATAAGCATCGGACTTGTTCAAGGCACTGGTTCTAACTACTATTAGAATCTTAATGGACAAGTTGTTAACCTCTTGCTCACTCTAGACGATAGGTATATTGGGTCTACCTTTATGTGACACCCCCTTGACATAAGAATACAAGTGAATTAGAAATTGGACATCATATCACATCTTTGTCTTGGGAACTGAAAGACCATGTAGCAAATGTGAGTCCAATCGGAATTTGGATCTGTATCACCGGAACAATCCTGCTGCTTAATTGGCACGCCAATAAAGTCAAAAACTGGCCAGGTTGATGAAATAGTTCAATTACTTTTAATGAGAACCGTTTGTCATCATCTGTCGATATGTCCGAGTGGTTAAGGAGACAGACTCGAAATCTGTTGGGCTTTGCCTGCGCAGGTTCGAATCCTGCTGTCGACGCGTTGCTTTCTTTTCCTCCACTTTTGCTAATTTTCTCTCTCCTTTCACTCTAGAAAAATGCACAGTATATAACTAAAGAAATCAAATTTCTTTTTAAGAACATAATTAATTTGTATTTGGCCATTTAAAAAAGCCGTTATTTATTATGGAAAACTAAGTTTTTATTCAAAATGAAACACATATTTTATGTTTATTTGCAAGAGTTCAAACATGGAGACCGCATCCACGTAGTCGCATATGTAAAAGACTGCCCTGAAACATGAATTTCAGATGAGAATTTTTGCTTGAAAACTAAAGTTATAAATTATTTTTATAGTTATCTGATATTGATAAAGTACTAAATATATATATTTTATTTTTTTAGCACAATCATCTGATACTAGCAGCGCAAAAAGCATAAAAATTAATTTGGAAAACTACATTAAGAAACTATTTTTGCATCAAGGTTAAATAGTTCTCTTCTTCATAGAATTTTCTCAAACAGAAGCAAACACAAGGTCCAACAAAAAGTTAAATTGGAACATTGAAATTCTCTAAATTATTGAATCTCATGGAACTAAAATGCATTTTTTTCTTTTAAATCAAAGAATAGAAAAATACTTGCGATATGCACCATTCTGTTCCTACCAACGAGAACCAAAATCTTGGCATTTCCTAAAATCCAAAATTCAAAATCCGAACACATCACTTTCTATTTGACGACTGTACACAAGATACAGGAAAAGACAGAGAATAAAGCACTGCAAGTTCCCGGTTTATCCCACTTTTTCTCGGATATCTGCCCATTAATCACTAGATTTGGCTCTCATGGTGTCACGTATCTTCGGACCAGGTAGGAAGATCTCCGCCTTGTCTAATTTTGCCTAAATTATATTATCATTTTATTAAAAAAATTATATTGTTTAAAGAACTATAGCGCATCAAGCATAATTTATCTATTTCTATTTATTTACAGTACAACAAAACCAACCTCCTGCAAGAGAGGAAGAGGGAGAGAGAGGTCATGGGCGAAAGTAAGCAGCTGCCTTCCGCGTATGATCTGGGGGCTAAATGGGACGCATGTACGGACTTGGCGATCCGCCGAGTTGCGTACTCTTCCCTGGCCGGCGCGTTTGGGGGCCTCCTCCTCTTCAGTGAGTGCTTCGTGGCCCTCTCCTTTTTTCTTATTCAATCGCGCTCTAGTTGTGTTTTTAAGGAGTTTTTCACTGGAACAATGAGTTTCCGAGTATTTTGTGTATAATCATGTAGTTGGTGTCTCCAATTTATTGTAAATACGAAGGTGGTTTCCTTGTTCGTGGAGAAATTGTGGCGTAGCATCCTTCAGTTTTCTTGTTGTTTTCCGTTTATAGCAATTTTGGGGCTGGCAGATCATCCAATATTACAATGGTTGTTGTCCGAGAGATTTACTGCAGTCCGAAAATGGTTGTTGTTTCTTTCAATTGCGCATGGCTTCTATGGAAATGCTTCTTTCACTCTCCTCGAGCAATATCAAAATCTTGTTTTTCATAATAGATCTTCTTAGAAGACGGAGGATTATACGAGCTTAGACTTGATTATGGGTTTCTATGGGTATTCGGGGTTGCAGAGATAAGATATTTTTAGTAGAGATGACTCAAATGTTGAGTAGCTGGAACCACGTTAGGTTAGGGATTGGTCATCCAACTGGTTACCGGAATATAGATCATTCTCACTTGGTATTGACATATAAAATTGAGTTGAACCCTTGAATCCTGCAACAATCCTATTCCCCCATCCTTACAGCCCTACAGCTAACAGGTCTGTGCTAAGGGTGTGCATTTTAGGTGCTTTTCTCCATATTACTAAGTACTTTTAGCAGTCCGATTTTATCTTCAAAATGTTCGCACAAGGTTTGTTTCCTAATGATGTTGGAGATTTTCAGAGAAATTTTAAATTCACACTTACTTTAGCTACCAGCTCTTCTTGTTGTTTGATTCTTCCCTTATGCACAAGTGTGCTTAGATTTGTTACAAGGATTTATGTTTCAAGTCTAAAGCTTATTTTGTAGTCCTGGTCAATAAAATGTCATAGCATTTATACACAAAGAAGGATGTAGTTTAAATACTTTGGTATGATTTAACAGCAAACAGTTTACTGTAGTAAGATTATAAAAAGGTGTAAGTTTAATGGACATATCATATTAATCTTTGATTTACACATCTGACTAATTGATGAATTGTGGCCTAGCTCCAACCTCTATAGTTCTATCCAGATTTTTGGGTGAAAACAAGTGGGCTGCTTTGATTAACTTGAGATGGAAAAAGTAGTCATACAATACGGCTCCGTATCGTACATATGAATTAAAAGTTTTATAACTTGCTTTTTAGCCTATTCCTGGTTCAAGTTCTCATCTTATGAACCCCTTTTGCAATGTGAAGCAAGAGGCTCCATGGAGGTGGAGAGGAGTCCTTGAGGAGTTACACCGTGGAGATAAGGAATGTAGATATTATAGGAAAAACATCATCCTGGCCAGAACTCTAATCCTGGGTCTGCTTTGTGCATATAATATATCATTAGGGAAAAAAGAAAACAGGGAAGTAAAAAGTATCACATGCTGATTTTTTAACTCATTAAAATAATGTGCCTTGTGGTTAGAAGCTTGTCTATTGATTAGTCTAATCTGATACTATTGCTCTGTCCTTTGTCATGTTCTTGCATAGTTTAATAGTTGACTTTCATGTCCTTGTTTGTGTTTATACGTTGACAAAAGAAGCTTGCCCCAAAAATCTGAAAATAGAGAACACATTTTGTTATTTACTAAAAATTTGAGGACCACATGACAGTTATCATCCACTTGAAATGGTAAGCTACAGAATCGATGGTGAAACAGAATTAAGGTGCTAAAATGAGTTAAATGGTTGACATCCATGAAAGAGCTTGGTGGATGTGCAGTAAATGTATTTGAACCACATGCATGGTTGCATGGGCAAATACCTTATCCAAATCAGTACGTTCATCTTGGTCATGATTTTACAGAATCTGCATATTAATGCTGAAGTTATTATTTCTGATTCACTTGTGTAGGAAGTCCTGTATTACGATGGGCTTCTGTTGCTTTTGGTGCTGGCATTGGTGTTGGAGTAGCATATACTGAGTGCTCGCTCAAGTTTGATGGTTCAAATTTTCCTGCTCCATTGAAGAGTGCTTCTGAATCTACAGAATTTTCTCAAGTATGGTTTCTGCTGTTTTATGCTGGTTCTCATTAATTTATTTTCTAGTTTTCTAATCTTTTTAGCACCTAAACTATAGGTGGTAGCATGAATAATTTTCTTCATCTTGTATGTAGTGGTTGCCTGTGCCAATGTTTAGATCAGTACTTCTACTTGACTTAGTTTGAGCTAACAGTGACTGCAATTTAGCAAGATACTATGTGCATTGATATTAGGGGTGTCAACTGTCAGGTTCAAATCTGATGCAGTTATATCTTATATAGCATATCTTTGTCCCACTAATAATTGATTGTGAATTTTCTTGTGGAATCGAACTATTTGAATGCACATTCAAATCTAATGTTGGAGATGTCCCTAATTGAGATGAAAGTTACATCTTTACCTGAATATTGTAGTTTTATTTCATTTATTTTTAGCTAGAAATCTCTGCAATGCAGCAAAATAGTATATATTTCCTTTAATGTAGCTATATCTTATATAGCATATCTTCATCCTATTAGTAATTGGATGCGAATTTTCTTGTGGAAGCTTACTACTTGAATGTGTATTCAAATCTAATGTTGGCGACATCCATAATTGAGATGAAGGTTGCATCATGTAGAAACGATAAAAGCAAATAGAAAGAAGAACACACAGATGTAACGTGGAAAACCCCTCAACTAGAGAGAAAAAACCATGGGTGAGGAGGACTGGTGCCAACTAGCCGCCAGACACTCTCTTTCTTTAATTATCATTCACACACCGAAATTAGGGTTTACACAGCTTAAATAGGGCCATAATAGTAACACACTGGATCGGGTCTAGATACAGATCCGGATCCAGACCCGGATAGGTGACCCAACTACAACATATGTTAACAGTCTCCCTCAAGTTGGGTATACATATCAAACATGCTCAACTTGGATACATTTCTCTCAAATGGAGTCACAGGTAAGGATTTAGTCAGAACATCAACAGTTTGGTCTTCACATTTCATATTGATAGAAATCTAGCACCAATATCTGTAACCAGAAAACAGCACTCACGCAGGAAGATAGAGAGAGAGAGAGAGAGAGAGAGAGAGAGAGAATGAAAACAAGAAGAAACTGAGGAGAAGAAGCCGTAACCAAAATGGTTTGCACGGCCTCTATTTATAATCCCATTTCCAGAATTCTAAGAGTCTCCAATCGTAGAATCATAGGAGATTTCACAAGCTCCAAGGACATTAATTACATCATAGAAACCTAAGAGACTTCACATATTACAAGGATATTAAGTACAACATAGAATCCTATGAGACTCTTCACATGTTACAAGGACATTAAATATCTTAACACATTCTACAAGGAGGTGGAATCCTAAGAGACTCCTCTTCAACGTGCTGGTGAAGGATTTATATTTTAACACCCTCCCTCAAGTTGTGCATGGTTTTGCACCATGTACAACTTGCCTTTTAGAAACCAGAATCGTTCCTTTGTTAATCCTTTTGTAAATAAATCTGCAACTTGTTCATCTGTACGAACATAATTAGGCTGAATCTCCTTGTCTTCCACCTTTTGTCTAACAAAGTGTTGATCAATCTCAATGTGCTTTGTTCGACCATGTTGTACGGGATTAAAGGCAAATAGCGCTTTGATTATCGCACATTAACATTGATGTTTTAATCTTTTCTCCAATGTCTTCTAGCAAATGTCTAACCCATGTAACTTCAGCAGTACCTGCAGCTATGCATCTGTATTCAGCTTCAGTGCTGGATCTTGCTACTACCTTTTGCTTTCGACAACTCCAAGGCACAAGATTACGTCCAATGAAAATACAAAAACCAGCAATGGACTTTCTTTGATCGGGATCTCCAGCCCAATCTGCATCTGTGAATGTCATAAGTTGATGTCCAGTAGTTATATTTTCACTCTTACCATAAACTAAGCTATCTCCTGCTGTCCCTTTAAGATATCTTAATATTCTTTTGACAGCATCCATGTGAGTATCTCTAGGTGCATGCATAAATTGAGATACTTGATTCACAACATATATAATATCTGGTCTAGTAAATGTAAGATATTGAAGTGCCCCAACAATACTTCGATATTGCGTAGGATCTTCATATAACTCCCCATCTTGAGCACTTAGTCTTTGATTTAGAACACTAGGAGTTCCAACAGGCTTACAATCAGACATACCTGACTTTTTCAGCAGATCCAACGTGTATTTCTGTTGTGTCAATGTGAGGCGATTATGGTGCCTATCAATCTCCACTCCAAGAAAGAATCGTAAATCACCAAGCTCTTTCATTTTGAAGTTTTGCATCATCAAAACTTTAGCTTCTTCTATGTGTTTTTCTGAATTGCCTGTGATAACAATATCATCAACATATATAAGAAGTAAAGTAAATATGTTTTCCTTTCGATAAATGAAAAGAGAGTGATCTAGAGGACATCTCCGAAAACCACATTCTTGAATCTTGCAAGAGAAACTGTCAAACCACAAACGTGAGACCTGTTTAAGTCCATAAATAGATTTTCTTAGTTTGCAAACCCATGCATGAGAGTCTCCTTTCGTGTATCTTGGAGGTTGTTCCATATATACTTCCTCCCTTAAATCACCATGAAGAAAAGCATTCTTCACGTCCATTTGATGTAGTCTCCATCCATATTCAACTGCCAATGATATAATCACGCGAATTGTTCCCATTTTGATCACAGGGCTGAATGTCTCATCATAATCTTCTCCATATTGTTGTGTAAACCCTTTTGCTACTAACCTTGCTTTGTGTCTTTCTATGCTGCCGTCAGGTTTGTATTTAATTTTGTATACCCATTTGGAGCCCACTACGTTCTTTTCGTGTGGCCTCGGAACGATCTCCCATGTTCCACATTCATGCAAGACATCCATTTCTTCTTTCATAGCCTTTCTCCAATGATGTGATTTTGATGCTTGATCAAATGAAGTAGGTTCTTCCTCCTTGCCAACTTTTGCCATGAATAACTGAAAATCAAGTGATAAAGAATCATAACTAACCCACCTGTGAATGGGATGACGAATGCGTTGGGATCTTCTAAGGTGGGGCATGTTGTCTTCTTCACTGTGAGCATCTCTGTCCCTTAGTCGTCGACTGTAGATAAGACCCGAATACCAATGTGCATCGTTGCTCTGTTCTTCATTATTGTTTTCGTGATAACTTGATGACTGTGTTGGATCTTCTTGATTTTCACTTTGAGCCATATCCGACGGTTGTATTGCTCTCTCTAAATCTTCACTTTGAGGCACATCATTTTCTATAACAGGATCTGCATTGAATAACTGTGTACTGGTCCAGGGATCATAAGATTCAATGGTCATAGGCATTTCATTTGTATTATCAAAACTATGTTCATCAAAAATGACATTTCTTGAAGTTTTGATACGTTTAGTTGTTGGATCATAGCATCGAAAACCTTTATATTCATTAGCATATCCAACGAATCTACATTGAATAGCTTTGTCTTGAAATTTGTTCCTCAAGGCAGCATCAACGTGAACATAGCATACACAACCAAAAACCTTGAAGTTCTTGTAATCAGGTTGTTTGCCTAAGAGTGTAAAATATGGCGATTTAGACATCAAGAGTGTCATAGGCAAACAATTTATTATGTATACAGCAGTATGAAAGACTTCAGTCCACAAGGAAATGGGCACATTAGTATCATGCATCATGCTCATGGCGCTTTCAACTATATGTCGATGTTTCTGCTCAACTACACCATTTTGTTGTGGTGTGTAAGGGTAGGAAATTTGTCTAGTTATCCTTTTTTCACGTAGAAATTCAATAAAATCAAGCGAGGAATATTCTCCCCCTCCATCACATTGAAAATGCACCACATTGGATGAAAATTTAGTTTGAATCATGGCATAGAAGTTTCGAAATATGTGAGGTACTTCTGATTTGTGTTTCATGAAGTAAATCCAGGTGAAACGTGAGTAAGAGTCAATGAATAAGACATAATATCTTGACCTAGACATGGAATCAATAGGGGCTGGCCCCCATACATAAGAAAAAATAGTTTCAAATGGTTTGGAAGCCCTTTGATTTATATTATGGAAAGGTAAAACATGACTCTTACAAAGTCCACAACTTGAACATTTTTTGACACTTGAAGTAAGAGGTAAACTTGATCTTAGAATGAGATTATCTGTGACAAGTTTTTCAATGAAATGTCGACCACAGTGTCCTAGCCGACTATGCCACAAATCAGACTCCAAAAATTGGTTAGGGCCCCTTACTTTTGATTGAAAATGACAAGAACTTGGCACTGATGACGCATTATGAGAAAGAGAAAATGTCTTCAATCCTATATCAAAAGTGGATGAATCCTTGGGTAGACATTCCTTGAGGACGTACATATTCCCTTGACGCTCCCCTCTAGCGAACATTTTCTTCGTTTGGAGGTCCTTGACATAGACAGAAGAAGGTGTGAATTCAACAGAAGAGCTTGTATCATCAATGAGTTTAGAAATGGATATGATGTTCTTTTTGATATTGGGAGCAAGAACAACATTAGGCAGTGATAGAGACGAGGATGACAATGGAATATGTGCATTTCCAATATGTGTAATAAGATGAGATTTTCCATCACCTGTTATAATGCAACTTCTTACCGTAATGAGGGGATAAGTTAGTCAATTTACCTGCATTTCCTGTCACATGGGTAGCTGCACCTGAATCCAAGAACCATTCTCCCTGCTCATTTTGCTTTATAGTCATCTTTGAGAATGCGGTCATCAATAGCTGTTGCATATCTTCAGCGGTGGATTTAGAACTTTGTCCTCCTTGTTTATAATCATGTCTTACCCCTTTGTTTTTATTTTGAGGATTAAACCAACATTGTGCCTTCGTGTGTCCTTTCTTGTTGCACTGAAAACAAATTGGTATTTTTCTTGAAGTATCCAAAGGAGACATACCTTGGTTCTGTGGTGTTGGTAGAATGCCACGACCACCATGGTTGGAGTTCCCATGGCTCTTACCAAACTTTACATTCATAGCCAACACATTTTGGGAGTTCCCTTGATCAGTCCTTTCAATGACTCTTTTCATATTCATTTCATGTTGGAGAAGTTTACCTTGTAGTTCGTTGAAGGAAGGCAGAACAGGAAGGACCTCAAGAGCTGTAATAAAAGCATGATAATCATGCCCAAGTCCATTCAAGGTTTGCTGCACCTTTTCCTTATCAGAAATGTTATTCCCTGAGGCAGCAAGTTGGTCTGCGACGGCCTTAATACGCCCCAAATAATCCATGATAGACGTTGAACCTTTGCTCAAATTCTGAAATTCTTTCTTTAAGTACATAATTCGAGCTTCTGATATTTGGGAAAAGGTATCAGCAAGGGTTTCCCATAATTCTTCTGCAGTACAATCATCAGAAACTGAAAGTAACACTTGTTGAGATAAAGTGGACAAAATATACGCAACCAGACTTTGATCACGTCTCATCCACATAGCATGTTCAGGATTGTTGTCTTCATGAACAGCAATAACTTCTCCTGCCTCATTTTTTATTTCCTGTAAGACGGATATTGGTGGAGCCTTTGTTGAACCATCGAGATGTCCAAAGAGGCCTTGACTTCTTATGAAAGGCATGATTTGCCTTTTCCAGATCAGATAATTCTCATGGTTGAGTTTTTCGGTAATAAGGTGAGGAAGAAAACTTGAGGACATGCCAGAATGCGAAAGGTTTTCCATGACAGCAGAAAGGAATGGTATATAGGTAGAAGATGAGAGGGAAAGAAGACACGATATAACAAGATGTGTCTTTGGGTAAGCAAGAAGAAAAAGGAACAAGAATTGCGCAAGAGAAAAGTAAATTCAGGATAGAGACAAGATGAGAAAAGAGTTCTAACCAGATCAGACCTGTTTGGGCATTTCGTTTGGTAGAGATAACGTAACCTGGCGCTCTGATACCATGATAGAAATCTAACACCAATATCTGTAACCAGAAAACAGCACTCACGCAGGAAGAGAGAGAGAGAGAGAGAGAGAGAGAGAGAGAGAATGAAAACAAGAAGAAACTGAGGAGAAGAAGCCGTAACCAAAATGGTTTGCACGGCCTCTATTTATAATCCCATTTCCAGAATTCTAAGAGTCTCCAATCGTAGAATCATAGGAGATTTCACAAGCTCCAAGGACATTAATTACATCATAGAAACCTAAGAGACTTCACATATTACAAGGATATTAAGTACAACATAGAATCCTATGAGACTCTTCACATGTTACAAGGACATTAAATATCTTAACACATTCTACAAGGAGGTGGAATCCTAAGAGACTCCTCTTCAACGTGCTGGTGAAGGATTTATATTTTAATACATATATGGTAGAATCAACTCTCGGACATCAATTCTCTCCCGGATGAAGTGACGGTCAATCTCAACATGCTTTGTTCGGTCATGTAACACAGGGTTGTTGGCCAAATTGATTGCGGATTTGTTATCACAGTACATCTTCATAGGTCCTTCAATATCTATCCCAATATCAGTCAGTAATACTCTCAGCCACAGTAATTCTGACACTCCAGTAGCAACAACCATATATTCAGCCTCTGCACTTGAGCTGGAACAAACATCTTGTCTCTTGCTTCTCCACACAACAAGATTTCCCCCCAAGTAAACGCAGTACCCTGAAGTAGATCTTCTAGTATCAACACAGCCTGCCCAGTTTGCATCTGAATACCCTTCAATCTCAATCGGCCCTTGTTTCACATATAGAAGCTCCTTGTCAGGATTCCTCTTCAAGTAACATAAGATTCTGTCGACAGCCTTCAAGTGAGTATCTATAGGCGCATGCATGAACTGACTCATCACAAAATGTGATATCAGGTCTAGTCAGAGTGAGGTAGATCAATCTTCCAACCAGACGTTGATACCTCCCCTTAGCTTCTTTACAAAGAGGTTCTCCATCATTAATACTGAGTTTGTGTCCAACATCCAGAGGAGTAGAAGCCGGTCTGCACCCTAGTTTTCCTGTCTCCTTTAGTAAATCCAGAGTATACTTTCTTTGATTTAGCACCAGAGTCGTACCTGATCTAGCAATTTCAATACCAAGAAAATATCTTAGTTTGCCAAGGTCCTTGAGATCAAATTCAGCAGCCAGTAAACCCTTTAATCTTGTTATCTAATCTTCATCATCACCTGTAACAATCATATCATCAACATAGACTAACAAAAGAGTAACCTTACCTTCCTTCTTCTTTACAAACAGAGTATGATCTCCGTTTCCTTGATTGTGGCCATATTTTCTTATCACAAGTCTAAGATGTTCAAACCATGCTCGGGAAGATTGCTTGAGCCCATACAAAGCCTTCTTCAGTTTACAGGATTTTTTCGGTTTCTCATATTCTGTGAGCATACACATATCGAGAAAAACATTCTTAACGTCAAGTTGACACATCTTTCACCCCTTCAACACTACTAGAGAAATAATAACTCTAACACAGACTAATAGTTTTCATCTTCGCAACAGGAGCAAACGTCTCCAAGTAGTCAATCCCATATTTCTGACTAAACCCGTTGGCAACCAGGCGAGCTTTGTACCTCTCAACATTCTCATCTGGTTTGTACTTAATGGTGTAGACCCACTTGGACCCCACTAGATGAGCCGCTTTAAGAATCTCTACCACTTCCCATGTTCGATTTTTGCTCAAGACTTCCATCTCTTCTTGCATAGCATGAGTCCACTTGGGATCACTCTGAGCCTCTATAACAATCCTGGGAATCACAACCAACGAAAAAGATGATACAAAACATTTGTAATCCGTGCTCAGTCTAGAATATGACACAAAGTTATCAATAGGGTGTTGAGTACATGACCTGACACCCTTTCTCATGGTAATGGGAAGCTTCTCATTTTCAGTTTCTGTCTGAACAATTTCTGTCTAAATGTTTTCCTCAACAGGTTTCTTTTGAGCACGACTTGGGTCATCCAGGGAAGAAGTAGGATTGGGATTAGGAGTAGAATTTTCACCATTAGTCACCCTGTCTGTACGGACTCTTCGCCTAGAGTACACCTGCCCAAACAAACGGTTACATTCCTCTTTCGTCCCAGTGGAACACTCTTCATTCCTCTCATGTTCAAGCACCTCAACAGCTGGTGGACTCTCTTCTTGCTTGTAATCCAAAAAGTCTGTAAATTGAATTTCCTGACTCGGAGAATACTCTTCCCTTGACATAAATTTCTCCCCCTGAAGAGTATTCTCACAAAAATAAGAGACATGTTCTAAGACGGTGACATCCTTGGTAACATAAACTCGACCAGTGGTAGGATCAAGACACTTATATCCCTTTTGAGTAGGAGAATATCCAGCAAAAACACCTTTAATTGACCTTGAATCAAGTTTTTTAACATGAGGACTGTGATCATGAATAAAGCAAACACACCCAAAGACACGAGGTAGAGGGAGAAAGGGTGGACGATTCTTTGGAAGCATAGAGTACGGAGTCTGCCTATTTAGCACACGACTAGGTATACGATTGATCAGATATGCACTAGTGAGAACTGCACCACCCTAATATTGTTTTGGAAGATTCCTTTGAAACAAGAGGGCCCTGGTGACATTGAGTAACTGACGATTTTTCCTCTCAGCTACTCCATTTTGTGGAGGGGTATAACTGCAGGACGTCTCATTAACAATCCCCTTTTTTCGAAAGAAATCTTCAACAACTTGACATACATACTCACGAGCATTATCAGACCGAAAGGTCTTAACAGAACTACCATACTGGGTCTCCACATGAAGAATGAAGGTCTCTATGACATGAGGCACTTCACTACTGTCTTTTAACAGATAAACAAAGGTACTCCTTGAGTAATCATCTATAAAGGTTATAAAATACTGAAAGCCACAACGAGTATTAATGCCCGAAGACCCCCACACATCAGAATGAATAAAAAAAAAAACTTCATTAGCACGAGTGTTCGAAACAAGGTATGAAGCTCTAACATGTTTAGCAAACTGACAAACATCACACGATAACATAGATGTCCAGACCAGAACATAAATCAGGAAATAACTGTTTCAAAATCCCAAAAGGGAGATGCCCAAGGCGTTCATGCCAATACAAAAATAACTGAAGTCAATCTTCTCTCTTCTTCTCTTTCCTGCTAACTGCTGTCATAAGAGCTGTGGCCACACGGATAGGAAGTCGATATAGGCCTTCAGACACCAAACCAATCCCAATCATCTTTCCTGTCACCAAGTCCTGCAAAACACAACGATTTGCAGAAAATATAAGTTCACAATTCAACTCGTTTGTAACAGACAGAAGATTCAAGGGAAGATGAAGAACATGTAAGACACCATGCACTAAAAAATTGTTTAACAAGGAAAGACTCTCTTTTCCCGCCATAGAGGTAAAAGAACCATCAGCAAGAAAAACACGTTCCTTTCCTGATGAGAGCTTATACTCATGGAAGAGCTTAGGATTGCCAGTCATGTGGTGGGTGGCACTACTGTCAACAATCCATTCTCCCATACAAGAATTACCCTTTTCTCTAGAAACCGCAAGAGTATGGTTGACTTTTACATCATCTGCTGCTTCAGCCTGATCAATATCAATCCGACTCAGATAAGCACGGAGATCACGAATTTGTTCAGCAGAGATATAAGCTTTCTCTCTACTAGAGTTGGCAACATCAGAAGTAGGTTTCTTCCCACTGGAAGGTTTCCCTCGACTATTCTTCTTTTTTGGATGGAGGTCCCAACAAAAATCCACAGTATGACCAGTCTTCTTGCAGTGAGTGCACTTGCGAGGAGGTCGGGCAACTCCTACAGGACCACGGCTAACAAGGGCAGACCTCTCATTGTATGAGATGTGATCCCCCTTTTTTCCAGTAATAATAAAGCGTCGTTGCTCTTTAGCCTCTACCCGAGAGTAAACCTCTTCAATACTAGGTAGTCTGTCAGAATTAAGGATTTGACTCCTTATGCCTTCAAAGTCCTCATTCAACCCTGCTAGAAATAGGAATACCCTATTCTCCCATTCTTTAGTTACATGACGCACCTGATCTTGGGGACAATCCCAAGTGTCATCAGAGTAGTAGTCAAGGTCCTCCCACTAGTGCCAACTAGCCGCCAGACACCCTCTCTCTTTAATTATCATTCACACACCGAAATTAGGGTTTACACAGCTTAAGTAGGGCCATAATAGTAATACACTGGATTGGGTCCAGATACAGATCCGGATCTAGACCCGGATAGGTGACCCATCTACAACATATGTCAACACATCATAATCTGAATATCATACTTCTGGTTCATTTACTTTTAGCTAGCAATCCCTTTAATATAGGAAGGCTGTAAGTATTTCCATATTAATATGTTACATCACAGTCATGAATATCATTCCTATCAATTTCTTGACAAGGTTTTTTTCTGGGATTTCTTTTCTTCTGAAGTTTTTGCCTACTGATGAATGTCAAAATTGGGAATTTGGTAGAATCTACCTATCATATGGGTGTGATGTGTGTAGGTTGACATGTGGAACTCATACAGAAATGGAACTTGTGAAATGAGCTCAATAGAAGAAGAGATTCAATACAATCATGTGTCACATTCATGGTTCCATATGAGATCTTGGCTCAGGACTGACTTCATGCCAAGTTGTGCCTTATGACTCGACCATATCTGCTTTTTATACGAGCTAATCTTTTGCTGGTGAGAGGCACCATGTCCAAATAGTGCTTTTATAAGTTTACTGTTTACAGCCGGAAGCTTTATGAAATAGTTTTATTCGTGCTTCATTCAGATGCAGCTATTGTAATGGATATGTGTTTTGACAGACAAGTTGATGGCTTTGGCATGACATTCATTCAGTGATTCAGATGCAACCATTGTAAAGGATATGTATTTTGACAGACAAGTTGATGGCTTTGACATTGACATGCGATGCTGAACTATACTAATATGGTGCAGGGTTTCTGAATTACTCTAATATGATGCATATTGGAGGACATTTAGTGGAGCACCTCTTTGAGAAGACACCTAGGGAAAAAAGTATGCATGGATTTTGCTTTTGCTAGGACATATTTTCAGTTATTGTCAGATAGGAACTGATGAGGAGCTATTCTTGAGGTCATCCAAGGATACCAACTAAGTAGGGTGGGCAAATCAATAATGCAAGCTGCATCTTGCAAAGAATACACTAGATAACTTGAGAGAGAAGAAAAAAAATCATGTAATGCATGTCATGGCGGGAGGTGCTGGGAAGAGAAAAGGCAATTTAACTAATTATTTGTAATTAATTAGTTAATATGATGGTTAATTATGTTATGAAACATCGGAGAAAGTAATTGTCTTATCAAATTATCTATTGAGCCGTGAAAAGGACATAACACAAAACACTCAAACAGATGAAAGTTTATCTAGGGATAACAAACTATGTTTCCCAGGAGCTTATGTTGATGGAAAGGTTTAGCGGCTCGATGTCAGTGCTTTGACTCTGGAGACGGTAGCACATCCAAAGATTGGGCTATTTGCCTGAGCTCGGTGCAGGATGTCATGAGAAAGTTAGTTCTATTTCTAGCTGGCATCATTGGGGAAGCAACATAAATAGAGCAGGACAGCATGTTGCAAGCACAAAAAGAAACTTGAGATTCACATATTTACGAGAACAATTGGGAACTATCTCTAGGGATCATCTTTGCCTTAATGCTCCTCAATTTGTTTTTCAATCATTTGTCCACTTGAAAGGAAAGGTTGGTGTTTATTGGGAAGGCTTGACTTGGTTAATATGCAGGATATCTGCTCTTTTGTTTTCTATAGAACTATTTTGTAAGTTTTCCTCTTTTGCTCATTGAAAATTTAAACAATTGGTCCCATCCATTGTAATATGAATAGGGGAAGATGAAAGGAGAAAATTGAAAAAAAGATGCACAACTTTGAGGCGAATAACAAATGACTGCTCATTGCTCAACTTTTTATTTGTAACAAATAAGGACTCAATTTGTTTGCATAATTCTCAAATCACTGCCCCAAGTGAGAAAACATTAAATTAAAAAAATATTTACAAAATTATCCTTCCTAAAGCAAAATATCTAAAAAAAAAGAAAAAAGAAAAAAGAGACCTTCCCTATTTGGTGAGGGTTTTGCCGGCCAGGGGGAGGGGGATAGGGAATTCGATGGCTCATCAATGAGGATCATAGTGGATGTTCGGCTAGGTACTTTCCTGCCTTCCGCTTGCCGAACTGATCGAGCCCATGGTGCAGGCTATTGGCCGATAGGTGCTTCAAACCGCAGCATCAGGTGCTTCAAATTGCAAATGTTGCAGGAAAAAAAAAAAACCGTGGCTATCAGGTAGTTCTTGGGAGGTTAGGATCTTTAGCAGCTATCCCAGGCAACAATAAAAATCACCCAAGAGACAACCTTACTGCAGAAGAGGCAGGACATGAGGAGCTCGATAAATATGATAGAGTCAATGTCATGGATAAGGTTCTGGCCCTTCTGGGTGTAATCGATGTTGGCTCATCGATGAGGGTCACAAGCAGCGAGGTACTTTCCTGCCTTCTGCTCACGGAACTAATCAATCCCACAGTGCAGGCCATTGGCGTATCACATTTGGTGCTTCAGATCACAAATGTTGCAGAAAAAAAAATTCCTGAGGTAGAGAAAATCAGCTTGGCTATCTGGTAGCGCTTGAGAGGTTAGGATCTTTAGCAACTATCCCAAGCACCATTGCAACTCACCCATGCGACAGCCTTATTGCAGACAAGGCAGGAGGACATGAGGAGCACAACAAATAGTGGCGGATAAGGTTCTGGGTAGAATCGATGTTGCTGTGCTTGAGGGTGGTGACAAGTTTGGCAATTGGCACATAGATGTCGTGGTCTGGGTCAACATCGGACCCACACCTCTTGGACTTCACCTGCCTTGATGTTGTGGTCATTGCCTTCTCCAGCTGATCCTCATCAGGTAGCAGGGAATGGGATAGTGAAGGACAGCCCTCACTATCTGGCAAACTACTGGCTGCACCTGGTTGTCCAGCAAGAACCCCTCCAGATAACAAGGCTATGTCACATGGGTTCTCCTAAATGGCTACTGCACCCATGTCCCACCCATGTCAATACTGGTACTTGTGCTTGTCCAACATAGTACATCTGGTTCAATCAGCCGAACCGGGTCAAAACTCATCATTTTAAATGTAAACATAACTAAACTAGCTATAATACAAAAGTTTATATGTAAATATAGATAAGGCTACTAACTAGTTAAATAACTATATAACAAATGATATACATACATATACACACACACAAATACATACATCCTTGCCACACCTGCACCTAAATATTTTTGAAAAGTTGCCACATCCACATCTGCACCTGCACCAGCACCTACACCTCACACTCATGTGACATAGCATTAAGGTTTTTTTCTTTTCATCCTTTCATATGTTTTCCTGTTTTAAGATGGGAAATTTTGTAAATTATTTTTCTAATTTAATGGATTTTGTCTAGAGGCGGTGATTTGAGATTTACAGATAAAACTTGAGCACCTGTTTGTTACCCATCAAAAGTTGAGTGGTTATCTGTTATTTGCCGGGACATGCTTTTACAACTTATTTTGTGAAAGGATCAAAGATTATTTAAGCCACACTTTGATGGTTTCTGCAGTTTCAGATGCTGCCAATCAGGATGTTGCTGTACCCAGATTCCATGCACAACCTTGAATAATTAGTTCCGCTTGGTTTCATTTATTGCATGTTCTTAATTTCTTTTATAGGTATCATAGGGTGATTGGTTTCAATTTGACCGAGTTGAAACTGATGGTAGATCTGCTCCTGTTACTACCTGAGTTCATCAGGTACATCTTTTGCCTCCTTGCTCATATCTGGATCCTAGAATATACCACACCTCCATGATACTACTATTGTTAGATCTGCTTTTCAGCTGACAATATTTACTGCAACCTGTTTTATTTTATCCGTAGAACTTACCCTTTTCAGGGTGAGTGATTCATTCTACCGCCCCGAAGAGGGGCAACTGCCTCTCCTTGTGCCCATCACCCCTAGGGTTTACAGAGCTTGCTTTGGGACCTATTACGATCCAGAGAATAAGCGTACCAGGTCGTGACAGCGACCACGGGATTTGAACCTCAGACCCCTTTGAGATGGACTGCCTTGCCACCCACTGAGCTGCAACCCCTCGGGTTTTTTCATGCGTAGAACTTATTTCAGTGGCATTGGATTGTAAAATGCTTTCTTTCAAACAATATAACTTGCAACTGTTGCATTTGCAATTCAAGTTTTTTTTGTTTTGTTTGATATGATGGAGAACATGATCTTATTAAATTCAATTATTTGGTTCATGCAGATCGAGAACATACAGCATGATTGAAAGTGCTGCTGCGCTGCATTCATCAGTGACATCTGAAAGTTGCCACAATTTTTGTTGCCTTTGTTACCTTTGACATGCTGCGAGGAATGTAATAGTGCTTTTTTCTCTTAATCAGATGCCAAAATTCTCAGGAATCAATACTGTATCGTCTTTCCAGTTTTCTGTTTGACATGGATTGGCACAAATAATTGTTAAAAAAAAAAACCCCACTTTGTTACAGGGGATACCTGCACTGCAACTCGGTGTGGATTGTGGTCTTGTCAGATCCTTCCCACCATGCTCTAACATAATATTAACATTTGAATATGTTGCTTAACTTTTTATGCTTAATCCAAATTATCAGATAATTCTAACACTGAGCATCTAATGGTAAGATATAGGGCAATTTTCGTCCTCCCATGAGTTATGTATTGAAAACTGTAATTTAAAAAGTTACAAGAGTACAAATTTAACAATTTCGATCAAGCAGTAAGTACCTGTGACCATTTCTCTTGAGGAGCTCAACTCTTAGATTGCCGATCACGCAACAATTACATGAATTCGTCTTGGTCTGAATTGAAGGGAACTAAGTTAAAAGCTTCTTAGGCTATCACAAATCAAACCAACTCGAGCAATTACTGTTCCTAACTCGATTTGCTCAACTTATAATGAGTTCAAAAGGGTTTCCAAAAGCAGAGTTAGGAAGCAATCTGTGCCAATATAGTCTCAAAGCATTTGGTTCTTCCCGAACAGGGTGAAGCAGGAGATTCTAGACGGCAAGAATTGCTTTCCCAGGTGTCTTACACTACAAGAATGGTGGAGTCAAACCGCACCGCTCAGTCATCGACTTGGTCAAGATATGAATCCAGCAAGCTGACAAGACCAAGCCAGGTCACGGGACCTTGAGCGAACCAACTTTTGGCAACCCCGTCACTGCTTGACGTATATGTAAGACCTTTAAATTTGTGTTAAAAAGTGTATTAAACAAAATATGAACCTCCTAATGTTGAGTCATGTTTTACTTCAAATTATTTCCGTAAAGAAGTCGATCTTTTGTACTATCAAAAGTCATTAATTTTTTATATTATTAAAAAAAAAGTAAAGTAAAAAATAACTACTTAATATAAATTTTTCATCACATCATTCTTTAAGTTAGATTGCAGAAAAGATACTTCAATAATTAATTTTAAAGCCTATAACAAAGAGGCCCCAATGTTTGATGCATATTCATAAATGACCACCTTTTTTTTATAAAGATGGACAAAAAATGATTGTTTTCGTTATGACAGAAATGCCTTTTCTAACATTATAGTGGCCATTCTTCATGTTTGGATGGAGGGAAATGGAAGAAAAAGGTAGAATGGAAATGAAGGAGAAAGAAAATGGAGGGCAAAATGAGAGGAAAGAAAATAAATGATTATTAAACTTGTTTGGATGGAAAGGAAAGTAACAGAAACAAACAACTTTTTTCCTTTCCATCCATTGGAGGGATTGAATTTAAGTTATCATTTGCTTTTCATTCCATTCATTTCCTTTCCCTTGCAATCAAATATGTTTTTTTGTTTGCTTTTCATTCCATTCATTTCCTTTCCCTTGCAATCAAATATGTTTTTTTGTTTTCTTTTCATTCCCATCCTTTTCAAATAACCAACCTTGACTACTCTTTCCCTCCCTTTTCTTCCCTTTCCATCTATCCAAACAGACTCTGTTATCTGCCAGACGGTAGTGGGCGATGGCTCCCCTCTGGGTTGGCATTTATTGGAGTCAAGACGATTGTGTTTACCGAATTTCGGAAGGTGAGCATGAGTGTTTTTTGAAGGCACCCTATTCCTCGAATATTGGAGGAATTTGAGGAGAAGGAGGTGATGGAGGAAGAATTTGCTGTAGTTGGGGCTGAAGTGAGGGGAAGTGCTCAGAGAGGGTCGTTGTGATTCGGAGAGCTTGTGGAAGCAATGAGGAACCGAGTAGCTCGGGGGAAGCGTCTTTTATACGTTTTTGCATTCTTTCGAGCCGTGCATAGGATGCCGCACCTAATTCGGTGTGAAAAAGGAAAAAATAGAAGACAAAATTCTAGGACAGAGATGCAAGTTTCAGCATATTAGCTTTCAGCCAATGAATGTTTTAAGACTGGTCAGAGTTGAGTTCAAGGTTCAAGAGCTTGCTGAAGCTTGATCCTTGTTATTTTCTTTTTTGAAGAAATATTGACGAGAAAGAGAGATTATTGAAGCTGTTGCTCGGGGAAGACATGTAAAGTTGTTGGCAGAGTGTCCCTACCGTTTAGCTCTACCTATCTCGAATGCCATTACCAACTTTTATGGTAAGCTTTTCTTTTCCTGTTTTCTTATTGAAAGTTCTAATGGCGACCTCTAAAAGCTAAGCTAGATTGTTCTTTTTCCCCTTCCAATTTGAACTCTAGTGGATTTTCCTTCTTTGAGCCACTTAAGATCCCAAAAAGTCATCTGTTTTTCTGTTTCTTACCTCTATTTTTTATGTTTTTTCTATTGAAAACTCTCAGTACAAATTTGCAACAGGAAATGTTGGACAATTTTAGCGACATTGTCTTCTGGTATGCTGATTAAGGTATCGCAGCACCTCGCCCTGATGTTACAAGATCTTTTGGAAGGCCTGTTATGGACATTAGAGTACTGAAGCCACCACTGCATTTTTATAGATACGTATGTACATCTAGTTGCTGGAACTTTGTTATTCAGATCAATGATTTAATAATTCCTCTCTCTCTCTATCTATCTACCTGCAAGAACACATAACACATGGTACGTGTACAGCCCCTTGACGGGTTGTTGTTGACTGAATGCTCTTGTGGGCATTTCAACAGACAGATGGAGGCGTATATATGTAATTTTTCTTCATTTTATTGGATCTGGTTTTTGCCCTCAAGTAATGATTCATAAGGTGCATACAAAAACTTTCCTGCAAGAAAAAAAAAAACCTCAACTGTCATGCCACGATTCACGAGTTAAATCCAGAGAACAGAGATATGGACCATCGAAGATCAGTTTCAGGCGTGGTTTTCCGACGTAACTATCGAAAAATAGAAAGCACAGCAACAGGGAACAGAAGAATGAAGAAATAGAAAATAGAGATTTATTTAAGAAGACGGTGGCCTTGTCCATATCATTACAAATAATCAGATATCCACAACAAACCACAGCCGCACATCATTTTCTGCGCTTCCATCCCATCTGTGACCAACTATCTATCTTATTTACAACAAGTATAGCACTGTACAACACAAACCTATACTTTCTGTGCAATTCTATCTTTCTAGTCAACCAGGCATGCATACCATGGCCCATGCACCGATCTGCTAATCACAGCTACCATTGTCAATGCCTCTGCTACATCTGCTACTGAATCAGTAAGAACGGGTGCGCCGATGCGCCGAAGTGCGGCCTCTGCTGCTGCTTTCCCCTTAGGACCATTGCCAGAAAGCACGAGCACTCTCATTGCAGAGTGAACTGCCCCCATGATCTTTTCGAAGACGGCATCCCCAGCTTGCAGGCTTTTCCCCAACATATTAGTCACCACCTCCTTCCTTACTGATAACTTCTTGTCGCTGCCAGCATATTCGAAGCATGATGCTTCAAGAGACTCCGCAATCTCCAAGATGCCAACGTCCTCCCGCTCCAAGAGGTCAGAGAGTCGCTCGTAAGAACCAGATACTGCAGTTTCTATGGATGTGCCGCTAGGAATGGGATCTTCACAGAGGAGAGCTTGCCGAAGAACCAATAAACTGCATATAAACAAATGACATGAAAAAGCAGTTGAAGATGCTGATACAACGAAAAATTTGCTAATCAATTTATTTATTTATTTTTGTTAACATTATTGTCACTGCTGCATGTTTGCAATCAACAAGAACCAACATATTGCATATCTGCAGCCATAGTTTGTCTACACTGACACCTTAACTAGTCAAACGTCAAAGAGATAGAAGCAGATGCAGCAAAATGGAGCTGTGTAACATTAGTTTGTCATTGTGCTTGTCGGACGGTCACTTAAAGCTGCTTAAGTGTTCAGAAGGAAACTTACTCCTCTTATGACTTCTTATATACTTGTCTAAATAAATTACTAACCTGACTGGCTGATTCTATGTTATCCAGAAATTCATATATATAATTGAAATATTGAAAGACATTGAAAAGTAAAAAGTCATCGCTTGTTTTCCAAATTGGTTTGGATAGAGAGACCTTGTGCAGATGACAATTATCTTCTGCAACTTGCTTTGAATTGTCCTAAGCCTTGCACAATTGAGTGTAAGAGTCTCCGGAAGTGTATCCTTGTTGATTCCTTCAAAAGAACTAACTAGCTGAATCAATCCAAGCCTGATTGAGACATCAACTCTCTCTCCAGCACATTCAAGCTCGCCTGGTACAGACAGGTGAAGCACGCGTCAGTAATTCTAAAGAACAAAAATTATACCAGATCCCCAGATGAAAGCAAGGCATTGAGTATACCCGTGGAAGTTGTCACTTGGGCAAAGGGCATATTCCTTTTAGATGCAGAACTGTTGCTGCTGCCACCAGTGCGAAGTGATGTTGCTGGTGGTAGGCCAATATGGCCAATTTGAAACGAAGATAAATATGAAATATGGCTTGTCCACTCTTGCTCAGCACCAGCACTGATTGAAGAAAGCCACCTGGATGTCAACCTTAGGGAATTCAATGCATCTACTGGTGGCCCATAACGATTCTCAAATGCCCTCTGCAGATACTGGAGGCCATTTGTGCCACGGATTATTGGTTCCAACAATTGTATTCTTGATAAACTAATTTCCTGTCTCAGCATCTGCAATTCCAAGGAGAGAAAACATGGAAAAGACACATTACATTAGTCCTACATAGTTTCATCAAAATAGGGGACCCCAGAAAGCACCCTACTTCAAACTTTGAAACTACCTTTATCTGTTCCAGAACATAACGCAGGCCCTTAACGGTTGCAAGGGAAAAGGAACTGTCTGAATTTCTTCCATTTGCAATTGCAGTTAATTCACTCAGTAAATTCTTGTGAGCTATTTTCATGTCATCTTCTTTTGCTGGAGCAGCAAGTTTCCTCAAAGAGTTGAGCACATACTCAAGGATTGCTCCCAGATACGTCAAATCATTTGTTCCTGAGCGAAGCACCTAAGATGCAGAGTACAGAATATATCAATGGCCCCTGCTATGTTAAACAAATGAACGGAAAGAGGAGGAAAAGTGCTAGTATCAGAAAATTAACCTGGGAGAAAACATCCAAATCTATGGCTTCCACAATTTCTTCCCTCCAGCTATGCGGAGCAATGGCACAAAGTTCATCCCTAACCTCCTTTACTAATTCAACTATGCGACCATAACTTCTCCCATCTTGTGATAGGTTGTTCTGAACATCCTCCCAGAAAGCTTTCTCCATCATGGCTTGAATTTGTTTCTGCAAAAAGATAAAAAGAAACATTTAGTTATGGTGCTGTCTGTCATGGTACCGACAGCAAGTCACAACGTTCATTTCAATTCTTCCTCCATAGCAATCACATTCACACTGACCTGTAAGGGGATTTGAGCTTCCTCTGTATCTTTTAAGTTACCAATAAATGACCGCCCCCCTGAATGGATGATTTCATTCACAAGTATTTCATTTTCACTTGGTATCTTCTCATGATTTTGAATGCCCAATTGACTACTGCCCTCATGTGAGGATATAGCTTCAGCACTAGGAGGGGCCTGCGATGCTTGGAAAAGAGCACGGACAACACGCCTATGGTTCGGATCAGGTTCATCTGACTTTTTAGGATCAGATGGTGGAAACTGAATACCAGAGGAACCAGGAGGAGAAGACGAGATTTGCAGAAGGGGGGAAACCAAAGGATTGCCATTCTCTCTAGCTTCAAAGAAACTGTTGCGGACATCTGACAAAGCACTCTCCATTCTCTCAATTCCTGATGCACCACTAAGATGCTGCACCTTCTCACGCAAAAGCCTCTGATCTTCTAAGACCTAAAAGTTACCAAAACCAAATCTCCGTCACCCATCACCAGCATCGTTAACAAACAAACAAACATGAATTTAGACTAAATTTGAAGGATAATGAATGAAACCTACCTGCTTCCTGACAGCTTTCATATCATGACTAAGCTCAGGCATCTTCCCATCAGATGTTAATTTGCATGTCTGCATCATTGATAGCTCAAGTTGGCAAGCTGCTCTAACCAAATCATCCTCAAGTGATCGGGCATCCTTTATCTTCCAGGCTACAAATCTATAAAGGTAAGAGCACCATGCCTCATCAAAAGCTGCCAACTGGGACCTGAATGAATGCTGATTCAGCGAGGATGAATCTTTGTTTGGAGACGATTGCCTGGCAGATGTTGAAATGCTTCTAGGACCATCCATGATAATCTTTGTCAGAATTTCAAATTCCCGAACAAATTTCATTGCTGCTTCAGCTAATGCAACTTCACGCTCTCCATGCCCACTGAAAACTGCCTCTGGATGACCTAATATCATATAAGCACAGAGAACAACTCGAACTGGATATCTAAACATCTTCTTGTCTTCTGAGCTGCCTTTCTCTCTACTGGGAGCTTTCCCAGATGCTTTCTTCACCCTCCTGGCTTTGCTACCACTGCTAGAAAGGCCTTTCCTGCTTGGACTTGTCAGACGCTTCAGAAGATGATCAATATCTTTTGATTTTAATTGGCTAGACTGTGAGAGCATAAAGCGGCACTCAAAGCGATCCAGTAAAGCCTTAAGGGTTTGAAGAGTATGCGTTGACTCGATTCGGGTTGCAAGCTGCTCAAAAGGCATCAAACCAACAGATTTCTTATTGATCTCAAGTTCTAAATATGCTTTGGCCAAAGCAAAGGTTGTCCTCCTCGATCTTAAGAATTGCTTCCAGCACCTAAACATGTTACCAACTTGTCAGAAACAAGTACTTCCTGTATAGAAAAGGAACCAAAATGGCATGTGAAAGAAAGTTTCCAACTAAGCTAGTCTATAGAAGTTCAGGTTACTTGCATGGGTCTCACAAGATGGCAAGAAGTTGTAACCAATTCGTGTTGCGTGATCCTCATCTTACAAGGAACAAATGTTAGACACAGAAGTGCATCATCCACAGGTAAATACACAAAAACTAAGCCTGTGTGAATTATTCTCTATAGTTGTCAGGTACTCATTTTGTTGTCAATTAACCATAAATATCATACCAACACAAATTTGATCCTTATGGCAGGAGACAAGCACTGTGATGTGGGACCCCCCAACTAGCAAAACTTGATAACTTTCAAGTGGTCACAAACTGCATCCTACTTTGCAACCCAATAGGTGGTGCCACACGCCAAAAGCTGATGCAAATGGCACAAAAAAAAAATATACACTTTGGTTTCAGCAGATTGTGCATGTGTTTGTCGGTGTGCTCACATGAAAGTTTCCTTGCTTGTGCAACTCTCTAGTGAAAAAAAAAACCACACTTCCTATTGATTTCTGCATTTTGCAAGGCAGAAATAACTTATAAGAGGTTTAAATAGTATGATACCTTGCTAATTTTCTAGACAAAAAATCTCCACTTTTATACATGTCAAGCCAATTAGTACGAGTGGAACTCTGGCGACTGCCTCTATGCCTCAAGTATTCTGCTCTTTGCCTCCTTGCCTGTGAGTTGTAAGTACGATGTTAACATCATCAAAACATAAGAGACTAAAATAAGTTGGAAAAAGCAACCAATGTGCTCCACATACTCTTTGAAGGCGATCTTCCAGCTTGTCTTTCAGCTTTCTTCTTTCAATCTCACGCCGACAGCATACAGACTTTGCAACCTTTCTTGCCTGCATAAAGGTAGCCCGTGCACGGGTTTTCTCTGCTTCTAGCAATTCCAAGCGCTTTTCCTCTGCAGCAGCACGTTTTTGACATATTGCTGCATTAATCCGCTCTTTGTACCTGTCTTGATTGTGCATCCTCTGCAACAGAGACTGAGCCATTCTCTCCTGAGCAGCGGCTCTTCTTTGCTTCTCTGCCTCAAGAAGTTGCATGCGGTTCATCTCTGCTTGCTGCACTCGAGATTCAACTTTTGAGCCAAGCACTTCACGTTCCCTTTCATATCGCACCTGTACGCCAGTCTTGGCAGCTTGGCGCAGCTCATCCAATCTTGCCAAGCGCATTTGAGCCCGAGCTAAAATGCCTAACCTGTTAAAAAAAAAAGTTAAAAATAAAAATACGATAGACCAAAATACTGGTAGAACCGAGAAGGTATATTGAATAAAACTCCTCATCCCAAAAAGAATGATCATAGCGGCATTAGAATGTAACAAGCTAAATGGTCAAAATAAGGATTGGAAACATACATGTTCTCATGATCTTAACCTTGATTTTGCATTATATGCACATATTAGAATTTTTGAGCTTATTCAGGGCTTCTGAAGCAACTCCTCATGGTGGCAAATATAAAAAGTGGCCTCCTGGCATTAAGGATAGGCATAGAAAACAAAAAGAAAATGGTGGAACAGGTACCCAGCTCTGAATAAGGGAGCATCAAAAGCATACCTTTCAAATGGACATGGCACGTTGTATGTGTCAGTTAAACTTCGTTCCTATCACTATCATCAAGTGGTTTCCTATCAGTATTTCTTCACTTTGCTGTCAATTTTATTGTAGAACAGAATTTGAGCTTATCAGCCACCCCAAATTTCTAAAAGTGAAGTTCTCTCCCCACCAACCACCCCCCCTTTTTCCATTTTTGGCCTTCACCAGGTTCAACTTTTCCTAAATTAATGCTTTAAATTGGTGCTACTCAGTTGCAAAAGCATCTCAAATGAAGATCCCAGCTTTTTACACAGTGCATAGTTGCATGCATGAATATGTAACGAGATTAGCCATGACGGGAGAAATTATCTGCTGTATTTTTCTCTAAGGTTAATCTTGTAATTGTCAACTTTGATACATTCGTTGTACTTTTCCTGTGAATATCAAGAAAACCACCAAAAACTATGTTGTTCAATATCAAGATAGATTCCTCCAACCATAATAATTCCCAAATTGAACATTGACAGTTCACTATATTTCATATCGCATTAGGATGACTAAGCCACTTTAATTACAAGCTTTCTCTTCCTTCCTATATCCACATTGAATTGATCCAATTTTTCACCTTCATGTGAATCCCTCACCCTAAACTTTAGTGAGCAAGCACTCTACTTTTTCTCAGAGGAACAGCAACCCATACCGAGTGTACCTGGAAATAGAAGGGATGCTGGCGAAGGAAGGCAATCAGTTCTATGTGAAAATTGTTTTATCCAGAGGCTACATTAGAAACATTAAAGTGAGGTCATCTGTTTCAGCTTTGCACCATGCTTATTCTTCTGCAAACTATATCCACCCCAGGAAGATAGTTGATTAATGACAAATTACATGAGATATCAATCGTAATAAAAGATTAAAGGACTTGCTTCAAAGCAATGTTAAAAATCAAAGTTCAATAAATGGAAAGATATCAAGCCGGAAAAATCCCACATGCACACGCACTTGCTGAGGAGTACAAGTCTAGAACAAGGCATACGCAAGAACGCATCATTATATCATCAGCACCACACAGTTGCCAATTTTCATCGGGACAGCTAGGTTGACTTGAAGCGCTTTCTGTTTTTCTCTCTTTAAATAATACTCCCTATTGCTTATAAGTAAGATTATCTATTTAATCTGTTCAGATATATAAAATATTTTTCTGAAAGCGATCACACAAAAGTCAAACGGTGGTAATTGTTAAGCCTGTGTATGCATAAAAAATAAGGCTAAAAAATAACAATTTAATCATGGAAAATAAAGCAACGGAAACGAGCTCATTGAAGTAATATCGCGGTTCAAACTTCAAACTCAAAAATACGTGAAACGCCTGAAACTTCATTACTCAAAAAAAGGCGAAGATCAGTAAAGATTTAACGTCGTATACTAGGGAGAAGTCCAAGTGGGGAAGCAATAAAAGAGAAGTAAAAAAGATGGAAAAACGTAAACGACTGCTAAACAAACGCAGAAAGAGGAAACACTATACCTTTTCTGCTCAGCAGCATAAAGCTTTGCTTCGAGGCGCTGCGCAAGATCTTCATCCTGAGGAGCCCACGTCGGGCTCCTCGATTTCGGCTTGGCCTTACTTGACAACCACTCATGGAATTGCTGCCGAACAAAGAAACAAATTCACATAAGGCAAATTCATTATCCCTTCCAGTTCATCATCCTCACATAATCAAACTCCTCCGAAGAAATCTCAAGGATTGAATAACAAGAATAAGCTCCCAGAAATAACGAAAACAATCGAGGAGACCGGTCTCGATCATCATCCTTCGTCGCATATCCAACCCAATTCCGTAGGAGACAAGCAGCAATTCCGAACCAAACTAAGAACACATCCTTGATAAACAAGAAAACCAGGTTCGAGCACATGGGAAGAACTCTAGAGATTCCTAGACAAATTAAACGCAAAACCCAATAACTGGAAAACTGAAGAGCTCGATGGTTCCCAACCAAAAACGAAAGAAAGAAAAAATGAAGGAATCATTAGCAGGAAGAAACACGTTTTGAGCATCAAGAGAAGAGATCAATTTCGAAGATCTCCACAAAATTTCAAGTCCAAGGAGACCCATGAAACCATAATCTCTGAAGCGGAAGCAAAAGAAAGAAATTTCATAAGCAGCCACGGAAAAGATTTCTTGGGAAACAACCGAAGTGCACATGCCGATAGAGAAAAGGAAAGTGAATTCTAACCAAACTAAAGAGCACCCGAGAAAAAAGAAACCAAAATTTCTTATACAGGAAGGCACCCCAAGATCGACCCAAACCCAACGAATTCCATCGTGGGGATCGAGTAATACGACGAACCTGGCGTCGGAGGTCGGCTTCCCTGAGCTTGGCCTGGATTTCCTCGAGGCTGGTCGGCCACTTGGCCTTGCTCTCAGGCGACTCGGCTAGACGGCGGCGCACCCTTTCCGGCACCACAGGAGGCGATGCTGGAGTGTCGCACGCCACCACGTCGAACGCGATGGCCGCTGGCCTCCCCTTCTCCGGCGACTCCACCCCTGACGCCATCGATCATCTGTCTGCGCGTGTGAGATAGACCAAGACAGGGGGAGAGAGAGAGAAAGAGAGGTCTGCAAAGTAAAGAGAACCCGTCTATATAGACAGCTTAAAGACTAGCGAGAGAGAGAGAGAGAGAGAGAGAGAGAACTTTGATACGAAAAGTTTCATATAATATGGGGAGAGAGAGAGGAAGATGCGGGGAGAGAGAGAAAGTGAAGGGCAGACGAAACGTTCCCTCTTTAACGCCAACGGCAACCAAACGGCTACTTTCACTCTTGTTTCGGGGGTTGGAGGAGACGACGCGTCCTTTCTCCGTCTCCGTTACATCGGCGACGTGGCGATGTTCTGACGACTTCCTAATCGCCACGTCATCGTGCTCCTGTTGCTGACACGTCAGTAGGGCTGCTGCCACGTCATCCGAGCATTCAAGGCACTTGAGAAAAGAAGAAAGTCGCGTGGAAAAGATGGGGGAAGGTTTTCCGTTATGCGGGCCCCACAAACACCCTTTGCCAGCCTCCCGCGTAAATTACGGTTCTGCCACTTCAATCGGACTGATTAACCGCCCGTAATGGAAGACTAAATTACGGATTTTGCCACTTACGAGTTGTTCGCCACCCAGTTCTTTGGGTTGAAGATCGAGTCGAGCCGAGCCGAGCCGAGTTCAGCAAACTCGAGTTAGACATATTCAAGTTTAACTCGAGCCTGAGTTAGCTTGAGTCGAGTTTCAATTGGTTGATTCAGTTGAATCGAGTTCAGTGCGGTTTGTTTTTAAAATAAAGACTGAGTTTGTTCACCATGTTAATGAGCTCCATGAGTTGAGCCGCAGTTTAACATTTAAAATTTAAAAGAAAATGAGTCTCTTGATTCGAGCTCAAGTGTATCATGAAGTCGAGCCTCAACTTGGCTCGTGTTCAAGTCTAAATAAGAAGAATCAAACAAAATATGTGGTCAACACTTACTTTTTGAAAATCAAAATTGAAAAAAAAAAATTGTTATTAATTGATGTGGCCCTATGATGCAACCTTACGTTTTTGAAACTCAAAATTGAATTAATATTGTTATTAAGAATAATCAGAGGTTGTTAATATATATGAAAAACATAACCAGTTTCATATTAAAATTGATGTGGTTTTTTAACTCTCTCTCTCTCTCTCTTCTTATTTATTCTTCTACTCTTTGTTTTTTCTTTTTCTAAAGCCATCTTCGTTGAAACTGTTACACCCATGTGTACGTCACCAAAAATTGGTTGTACGTCACCAAATATTGGTTCGACCGAAAATTCGAGATTTTGACGGCGTAGTTGCATACATGCACATAAGTGTCGAATTTTAATGCACTTTCAGAAAAAAAAATGTAAAAAAAAAAAAAATCATACAAATTCCAATTATTTTTTTACAATAATAAAAGATCTCTAGATGAATATAACGTGAAAATCCAAACATTCGTGATTTGTACGTGTGAATGAGTCAGATGTTTGATGGTTGGTACCAAAATTTTAGAATTCTAAGAATTCTGCTTTAAATTGGAATTGGAATGAAAATTTTTATGTTTTTATATTTGATAGCTTGAAATTTTAATTCCTTGTTTGCTGAAAAGAAAATTAAAATTCTCCAATCCATGGATTAAAAACTGAGATGACAAAATTTAGATTTCATAATTCCACCAACAAGATGGGATCACGTACGAATCCAATTATTTATTTGATCATGCAATTTCCCTTTTAAAAAAATTAAGAATACTTTTAAAAATTCAAAGTCTTTTTCATAAATGTAAAAGAAAATTCAAATATAAGTTCAGAAGGCGGATCTACGTTGGTATAATATGGATTCTAAACGTTCATTGTTTTGTATGTAATATGATAATTCCAAATTTAAAACTCCACCTCAAACTGAAATTGGCATCAAAAATTTCAGTTTGTGTTTGATCAAAAATAAAAATAAAATTTTAAAACTTGTGGACTAAAAACTTCCAAAATACTGGATTCACAATTCCAACTCCTAGGATTGGATCATAATTTCAGAACTTGATTCTGGAATGTGCCTGTAATTTTTTGATAAATATAATCCCCATTTTTTTAAGAATGAAAATAATAATTATAAAATCACAGTGATTCACAAATGCCCGACAATAAGAAAGAAGATGTTATATTCTTGTTATGGGTGCAACTTATGTCCCCTGCCGCCTACAAGAGACTTTTTATTCCACGACAATAAAAAAGTAGCGGATTGAAATGTCTCGTGTTAATGGATTCAGATACAGCCTTGTTGTTCGGTCCCAACCCAACATCTTCCTGAAGCCAAGCCAAGCTCAAGATTGAATTTGAGCACCGCTTCCTAAACTCGAATTTTCTAAGAATTAAGAACAAAAAACAAAATATATATATATTTTTTAAATATATATTTAAGGAAACCTGCTATTATTTAGAATGGGCATGGGGCCTGTCCGGGCTCGACACCCAAAACTTGAGTTTGAATTTGGGTTTAATTCGACTATTTAAAATTGTGTTTGAGTTTGGCCTGATTAAATTAATAAAATAATATATAAATATAATAAATTATTATAATTATATATGTAAATTAATAAAATAAATATAAACAAAAAATTATCAATTGGGCCCCATGCCCGTCTGCGGTTAGGCCCGGTGCCTACCGTCAACACCCACATCTCCCCACCCAACCCGACCGGTTGCCCTACCTATTAATTGGTGAGTGAGAGAGAGAAAAAAAGGGGCGCACACAAGACATCATTCAATTTAGAAAAAAAAAACTATATTAATATTAGAAAAGATATAGCCAATATATATTTTGAATGAGTTTCCTCAAACCTAAGTTTTAATTTAAAACTCTAATGTCTAAACCAACCAAGTTATTGATGGGGGGACTACCATTTTCCATGTGTGCTTTTTAATTGCTTTGATCATAAATCCAATAACTCAATTTTTAGCAATTACCCATTGGCCCAACTTATTACCTCTTTCTTATTCTTTTCTTCCTTTTCTTTTGTTTTTCTTTTCTCACGACTATCCTTTCTACCCAAAATCTAAGTTACCCAGACTCTTCTATTTTACTGTCACACCAGAGTCGCATCGAGTCGGGTGCGCACCAGACATGGGTGCGGCTCTGACTCACACCCGAGCCCAGTTAGAATGTCATATTACTAAATTACTTATATAATATAGTTGTTCAGATATTTTTCTATAATACAATTATTCAAGTATGTTATATACATTAATAACTAAATTGTAATAATAATACATACATGCTTATATATATATATAATAAATTAAAAATAATTATAATAACAAAATACCCTTGCCATACCGCTGCATTTAATTTTTTTTGGGATGTGCCGTTTTGGCACCCGCACCATGAACTCAGGTGACATAACCCAAAATTCGATAACTTTGAAAAGGAAAAACTTGAAAAATCAGTCTTATGTCTTATTTTTAGACTAATAAACTAATTTTCACACATATATATTTCTTTTTTTCAAGTTCAATGACACTTTCGTCTTTTGAACCTGGATATTTAAATCTATTTTGGTTTAGAAGGTTCATATCCAAATCCATTTGGAGCCAAATTCAAGCATTCAAATCCAAAAAAATCTTTTCATAGGGACAACGCCAGCATCATGGGCTGCAATGAGCAGTTGGCTTTCACTCTTTTTCTTCTGGCCCTACACTTATTAGGCTTGCCCATTATTGAACTTTTTGCCTTGAAATGAAAAAAGTAGCAAAAGGGTCATTCTTGACTTAATGGCGTAGCGCATTTGAGTGGCAATGTGGCTCACACTCAAGGGATTAGAGGTTCGAATCCCACAATCGGTGTCACGTTCCATGTCATATTTCTTGCTCTAAATGGTAGTAAACACGACACATAAGTTGAAAGATATACATAGATAGGTCTAGCAAGTCCCAAAGCACGTTAGAACCTTTGCGGTACAAAGGTATGAATTTGGGGTTTTTTTTACACCGAAGGAAGTTTTTCTTAAGTAAACATTAAAAAAATGTGGAATATTCTTAGTTGGGTTTGTAGGTCCAAACCAATTTCATCTAGACTTAGACTTATCGGTTTTTGTATTTTTTTTAATGGGACCCATTGATTTTGAAATAAAGCTTTTAGAGAGAGAAAGAAAGAGTGAGAGACTATTAGATTGGGGTCCATAATGTACTTGATATCCCCAACAACAAGGAATTTGATTCTGAATTTTCTTCTCATTTTTGGGGCATGAACAATGTGTGTGATTCATGCTTTTCCAAGGAAAAAGTCCCCAATCACCAACTGACACATTAGCTCAACCTTACAACCATATGTTTGATAGCCTTGAATCTCATATATGAACATGCAAATATATATAGGATTTTATTGCTCTGTGACCTCAAATTTGAAGTCCTATTTGGTGCTTTGTTTTTGTTGTGTGGAGGGTTGGAGGGTCTGACTTAAATTGCATGGATCTAAGATTCACAATACTCTCAAGTCACCTCCAATCTTAGATCTGAGACTATCAAACGCATTGCATTTTGCTAATATTTTGTCAATGTGATATATAACTCGAAAGCGTACCCGTCTGTATGTAGGGGTGAACACGAGCCGAGTCGAGCCCAAGTTCAGTCAGCTCGAGCTCGGCTCGATTAATGAAACCTCGAGCTCGAGAATAGTTCGATGGAAGCAGCTTGAACTCGACTCGGTAGTTACGTGTTGAGCTCGAGCTCGACTCGATTAAGACTCGACAAACTTGTTTGAATCAAATTGATATTCATGTTACGTGTTGAGCTCAAGCACGACTCGATTAAGGTTCAACAAACTCGTAAACTCGTTTGAATATATCGACTTGATTAAGGCTCGACAAATCGATTGAGGCTCGAGCTCGACTCGGCAGTTATGTGTTGAGCTCGAACTCAACTCGATCATTTGAACGAGTCGACTCATGAATTAGAGCTCGACTCATTAAGCAAATGACTTGGCTCGAACTCGTTTACGAGTCGAGCTCGAGTAGCTCGGCTCGTTGTTTACCCCTACCTGTATGTCTTTAGGATGATTTGGATTTACTTTTGTGAAAGAAATATATCTCAAACAGGGAAAGAACATTTTTTCCAAGCATGTGAGATATTTACCAATGGCAAAATTCTCCCTTTTATTTTTTTGTCCTTGAGTTCTAATCTACAATACTGAAGAAGAATAGCATAGCTGGTGAAGCTAGTGAGGTTGAAATGATAATGTTGCCAATTTGATACCTATAGGTGCTGGGCCTTATTGGGTAGAGCGTGACGCCAAATTGAGATTGTGATATCTCTACTTTGAGGCATCCATGCAGCCCTAGACCTCGAAGGCAAGGGAAACGGTGCGGCCGAGTCATGGTCTCGTGGCACTTACTCAACCGTTAAACTCTTGTCCAGAGAAGAATAGCTATATTGGTTGTATGGAAATTGAATTTTGTGCTCAAAGACAAGAAAAGTTAGGTCCTTTCTTTGTCTTTGTTTTTTTGTCCCTTTTTTGTTTTGTTTTGTTTTGGGAGAGGTAGTCGTTATTATTATCATATAGCCTTAGTCCACTTTTCTAGTTTTATAAGAGTTGGTCCAATTGAATAAGGAGGCAAACTGTGCTATTTTTAATTACTGTTTAATATATCTTATTTTCTTGATAGTTTCAAATATATTTAATTATTTTATTTTTAAATATATTTTTGGCCTAATAAATCAATGAATTGCTGACTCACCAATAGAAAACCTCGCCAATTTGATTGACAGACCAATTTTAATAACACTGCAGTCCAGTCATAGTACCTAGATTCTTCAACACAGTATCAAATATTATTATATCCAGGTGTGATGATTAAAAGTATAGTTGCTAATCGGTTCTTCGGCTTTCAGGGATAACCTTACAAAAACCCTAAAAAACAGACATATGATCCATTTGATGGGGGCAACAGTCATCTTCCATGAAATTTATTAAAATTTGAAAAAATAACGTGCGGAGTAGTGAGGTGAACAAAAAAAAACAATAATAAACTTTTTGATGTATGGAAAAGAAATATGTTTAGGCTTTGTTTAGTTTATCACGACAAAGTAACCACGTTTAATTAAAAAAAAAATGTAGCCGTTATAGGTTGCATAATTGATAAAATGTAAATATCCTTATCGGGACATTGATTATCAAATAATATGCATAGTTAGATATTTTTCTATACCCTAGGAAACAAAGAGTTGGGTGGGAACTTTGCTTTTCTGCCGAATGGTGGATCTCTTCCAAAATACCCAAAAATTAGAAATACTTTCAAAATGTTTTAAATTACGCTAGAATAGAAATATCCAAAAATTAGAAATACTTTTAAAATGTTTTAAACTAAGCTAGAAACTTAAAACTATATATATATATATATATATATATATATATATGTTCTTTCCACTAAGACGGCTTGCGTGCATAAGCTAAAACTCGATGAGAAAAGACGATTTTATCGTCTTAGCACTTCATGCATTGCTGGAAACCTTTTGAAAAACTCAAAATGAAGGGTTTTAATTTCAACTAACTCTCGGCAATGGGTAGGGCCAAGTGGCGTGTAATGCTCACATCTCATGTTCGACTCCCAAGAGACGCTTGATGACATTGAGAGATGTTTGTATTCCATTAAGAGGCACTTGATGTAGTTTAAAGGACTTGGTATTGTCCTTCCTTCCCCTCTTCTCTCTCTTTCTTTAGGTGTGTGCATATGTATGTCGTTGCTAAAGCACCCCAACTATTACTACACCAAAACGTCGCTAATGTAGGGCTGTACAAGACTCGAGGTTGACTTAAATTCACTCGGTTAAGGTCGGTTCATTTGCCAAAGAGTCGAGCTTGAACTTAATTAAAAACTTGAGCTTATAAATGTGTCAAGTTCGAATTACCCGAATGAATTAACTTGAGTAAACTTGTTTAATCTTGTTTTTTTTTTTTTTGGTAATTTTCAAGTTTAAAACCAAGGAAAGAGAACAATTCGCATGGAGAGTTGGTAAACGTGCTTAAACGAGTAGAGCTGAAGCCAGGACTCAGCCTATCAAGTCGAGCTCAAGCTGACTTTGTGCAGCTCGAATCGATCTGGAGCCAATCAATATATGAGTCGAGTTGAGTGGAGCTAACTGAGCTCGAACTCAGCTTGGCTTGTGTATAGCCCTACTCTAATGTGACTCTAGTGACATGGTAAAAAAAGAAAACCAAGAGGTTGTCGCCTCCCCCTTCGCCGCAAATGGTTTGACCCTTAAACAGTTGAGCGTTGTGTTTTACATTTTTTTTAAGGTTGTGTTTGATTACCGTGGATTTCATATCCATGGTGATCTCAGATCGCTGCAGATTTGAAATCAGCGATTTTCAAATCCAAGCCCCAAATCCACACTTTTTACATTAAAGTGTGGATATGAAATTCACTTAGGGATAGAAGCTGAAATCCACCTTTTGATACAACTGTAGATTTCAGCTATCACAGATTTGAGATTCCCTAGGATTTAAGGGGCCCGCACTTGGCTGGTGGTATGTATATACAGGGGCCCGAGCCAAGGAAGGGCCCACACTTGCCTTGGCCCCACTTCATTTTTTTTTTTGGTTAAATTACAAGTAATTTTACAAAATTTCACTTGTCCTATATAAAAATTTCGAAAAATGATATTTCGGCCCATGCCAACATTTAAAAACTTTAATTCGACCCTCTTCATAAAAAATTTCTTGCTCTGCATTCCAGAGCAGTCCTAGATTTTAGGAATAGAAGGAAGAGAGAAAATCCTTGTTCGTCCTTTAGGTGGTTTCCGCTCACCTAATGTCGAACTCCCACCTAAGATTTTACTTTCTGCTTTTGTGGAAGTGAAGCGAACCTTGAGTGTTGAACTCTTGACCTCCTTCGTAATCGAGTCGTTAGGTGAACTCGCTAGCCTAGGGCGGCACCATCAATAAAATATTACTTAACCAATGCATTTTTTTTATCAAGAATTTTACACCACACAGATGTATGGACATGTAGAGGCACCATATAAGCCAAATGGAAGTTGTTCAATATTTATGATTTGTCACCAAACATACCAAGAAAGGGAGAGAACAATCATCATGTCTTTATCCCTTATGGGTGCTTCTCCTTCCAACTTATGGCTCCAATCCTCCAACCCATCTGAAAACCACAACTTGCAGGGGACCGCAGCAGCGCCTGTGGATGAACAAGTGTCAACCACACATCGGCGGACTAGTCCTTTCGGAAACCGATAGATCGACGGCCCCGACAAATGAAGAGTCTTTTTTTTTTCCTCGTTGGGGCCGCGCCCTCCCCGACCGATAATCGACCTGTGATCGTGAATTGACAAATTTGCAAATGTGAATTTGGTCCTAATTGCCTTAATGAGCCACTCAAGTTTCGAAGCAGCCTAGACATGAAAAAGAGGGAAGGAGGATTCAAAATGTGATTTTAGCTTTCTTTTTTAAGTCAACTAACCAGTTAATCAGAACCGTTCGTTGCGAAAAATGTGATAGGACATTTTTATCATCTAATATCTTAGAATGACATGCGTTGTTTATCAAATCTCATTTATATTCAAATTCCAAAGGAAATGAAGAAAATTTTAGTTATATCTGAATTTAAATATGTTCGGACTTTTACACAACCAAATCCGAACAAATGTTATTAACCAACTTTCAAATTGCATGAAATGATACTTATTTGAAGCTAAGCCCAAGGTAGAATCCCATTTTCCAATCGAATATTATATGTTTTTGTGTCCGAATTTTTGAAATAATTCGATCGGGATCCAAATACGAGTCATTGACATTTCTAAAAGAAAAAAAGGAAGATGGTAAAAAATAAAAATGAATAAATTTATGGACGCCGTTGATTTGTTACCTTGCATTGCATGGTCAGCTTTGAATGCTTTTCTGCAATTGAATGGACATTAAAATATATAACATCTTTTATTACTTTAGCATATGATTTTGCTTCATGAGAAACAGCTCCTTGGGCGCCTTCTTCATTTCCAAGTGTTTTAAATAAAATTTAAGATGAAAATTATTTAAAATAAAAAATTGGTGCGTGCCTTCTTTGGCTTCGTATAAATTTAATCGAAATTAAAGAAAACGAAAGCAACTCAAGAACTTTAAGGGGCCCCTGAAGAAAGGAAAGTTTTACGGTACTGCCACTAAAATATGATTTGACCGAAATGCCCATGAGCTTTGTTATTGCGGCTTTCAATGGTGGACCCGAGGGCAAGGGATGGTAGGTAGGGATGTTAATATGTAATAGGATATCTGATTTCGGATTGATTTGATCCGAAAAATTCAGATATAGAAAAAAATAATATTTGATTAAGAAAACTGATCAAATTCGGATTTAATAAATGGCATCCGATCGGATTCGAATATACATAAATATTTGATCGGATTTGGATACAAATTCGGATCGAATTCATTTTTAGACAAATATCATGTATCTAGCGCTATTAAATTTTGAAACTTTGACAAATTTCGATCCAAAATTCAGATTGGGATATAAATATAAAAATCAGATTCGAATCAGATTCAGATTGTAAAATCAAATTTTGGATTCAGATTCGGATATGACTTTTCATATTCGAATATGAATGTGTGAATATCCGAAAAGACATATATGATTAAGGATATATTTGATCTGAATTCATCTTTCACATCCCTAATGATAAGAAAGAGTTTGCGCCGCCTCTTTTGAGTATTCCGGTCAAATATAATTATAGAAACGGTCAGTTATATATTTCTGTATCCGATACTCATACATTTAAAGTTGGTCCTTCAACATACTTATGTGAATTTATACGCTGAGATGAATTTAAAATTGAAGTTCAAATTGAATTTGATTGTGGGTTTAAAAGTCTGGATTTAGATAATGCTATAGATTTTTCTTCATTTGCATTCAAATCCGGCCCACCATGTGAACATCCCACAAATTGAATATAAAAAAGATGCATATATGTTGTTTAAAATATGATTTGTTGACAATCTGAAAGGTTTTGGTGCCGTAGGTCACAAGCATTTAATTATTTGTCAATTTATTTTTCTATAATAAAATCGTCTTAAAGTACATCTCATCTTAATCATGTCATGTGCCTACCTAAGACAAGTGTTGATACAACTTTCTTATCTCTATTGGAATTTGCAATAATAATGTGCTTTTATGTTGTGAACATTAGCCACATTGTTAGGCAAATGATAAAGATTCCATACTTTTCTGTCCTTTTCTCCATTTTTTATGCATATTCAACTCCCACACTTTATCATCTTATCTATAAAGAAAGCAGTTATGTGGAAGACGAGGGACAAAGGAAAATGACAGCTTTTAATATATATATATTTGGAATTAATAAAATATTTTGTGCTATATATATATATATATTGAGAGAGAGAAAGAGAGATTAATTTTTGTTGCAGTTTAGATGTCCCCGCCTCTCACAATCAGGTTTCTCTCTCTCTCTTTCTATATATATATATATATATATATATATATATATATATATATATATATATATAGAGAGAGAGAGAGAGAGAGGGAGAGAGAGAGAAAGAGAGTATAGAATAATCAATTGCAATTGCGTCATTTGACATTGAGATGCCTCAGCCACTTGATAAGTTGATTTAGAAAAACAATTCAGCACATTACGTTACATTAACATCAGAATTAGGGACGCCTTTAGCACTTCATTCCAGACACGGCACCTCCTCACATGACATGGCAAAGGGTTTCCTCCTTTTGAATCTTATAGGGTTAGTTGGATCTTGATTCACACGATATGTTTAGGCACGTGTGTGCTGCTGGAGCAAATGAGTGAGTTTCAGACTGGATCTTATCATATTTGAATCCAAACTTGCTATACCACTGTTAAATCCAGATCTGAAAAAAAAAAACATGATTGATTGTAATTGAATGTGAATCCTATAAAAAGCATAGTTATAAAAATAAAATTCAAATTTTTGAAAATTTTTCTTACCCATCAAACTCAAACTTGGAATGAAAAAAGTGAACGTTGGGTTGGTTTTCAGAAAGTTTTTTTCGGAAACTTCTTTCCATCTCAAGGGGTAGAAAAAGATTTCGGATGAAAAAAAGTTACCGTTGGATTTTCAAGCAATGCTTAATCCAACTATTTTGTTTTTTCTTATTTCATTCTCATCAAACTGGGAAATTTATGTTATGGAATATAAACCCAAGTACAACAAACACAAAGAGAGGTTTTGGAAATCTGGATTTTGTTTCCGATTTACCAATTTCAGAAATAAATTTCTACAAACTTCTTTCTCTTTCTATATTTCCAAGGCATCAAATGTGCTTTAAGGAACATAGCATAGCTGGTCGGCTGGCATATAGGTGAAAGTCCAATCAATGGGTTGATTCATATGGGCATTATTACTTTGGATTGCAAATGGTAGATGTGCGACACCCATCCTACAGTAGCTCCGAACCCCAGGTTGCAAGAGAAAAGGGGGAGGGGTTTTGGTCTATTCGGGGTACTCTTTTCCCGGTATCAAATACCATATTGGATCTGGGTAAAATGGCAACGAACCTGCACTTCACATGTATCCTACTTGTATTTTGATCCAGATGAGATGAGTACCGGATCCAATTTGAATGAAGTGATCAGGATTTTACTTTTGCAGAAAGAGAAGAAGCACAATGCTTCTGTTGAAGCATTGACCTTCTTTTTAAGTTAACAACCTCATCCAACTAACGTTTACCAGCAAAGGAAAAGGATGTGAAAAGCAATACGAAAAGGATGTTTGAAACAGAGAAGATGACTTGATTCGTTGAAAAGCGTTTTATGATGGCGTAGACTTTGGGTTTATGTGAAATGGTGTTTCATGTTGGATCTAGTACTCTTTATCAAATCTGACTTAATTGGGCCCTGGCCTCACCTAAAAAAATAATGATAACAATTTACATATAATTTTTAAAAATTTTCAGTTGTTCTATATAAAAAGTTTAAAAAAATAATATTTCGGCCTTAGTTAAAACTTAAAAACTTTAATTGACTTGCTTCATGAAAAATTTCTGACTCCGCCCTGGAATTCGACACAAACATATCAAGGTTCCGATCTGGGCTCTTAACCAAACTTAGACCCGACTATGAAAATAAAGAGAATGAAAAAGATGCTCTAATGTAAATTCAATCCCTCCATAATTAATTGAAGGGATTGGGAAGGAAATGAAAGCCTTGTCAGGATACTAAGCACCAAATCTATGTGAGGGCTCGCGAGAGCCAGTTCCTATGTTCCAGTTTAGCTTTATGGGGAGTAGCATAACTGGACTAGCCAGTCAGTGAAAGTTCAATTGTCAGTTTAATTCACGTGGCCTCAAATCCTTTAGACCAAGAAGCATGCAACACTGTACTTGACAAGGTATATTGTCTCCCACTCAAGTTTTGAAACAGTTTTGGGAGGAAAATGGAGCGGGGAGAGGTGGAGTCCTCTCAACTCCTCCATTACGCCCCATGTTCCAGCTGAACTGATTAGTTTATGCAGATACCCATTTCATAATAACCAAATATAGGGGAAATTTGGCCGATCAAGGAGCACCCAAGGGTTGAGAATTACTACACAGCTGTAATTGGTAGATGTCAATATATCCAATTTGAATGGGATGTCCAATTGAATTGTTCCAAGAAAAAAAAATCAGATATGAAAAAAAAAATATTCAATTAAGAAACTGGATCGGATTCAGATTTAAGAAATGCAACTACATTGGATCTAGGCTAGTATCAAATTTAATTTTAAACAAATATCTTGTATCCAACACCTCGATTCAAAATTCAGATTTGGATGTGAATGTAAAAATTTGATTCAGATTATAAAATCATATTTCATATTCAGATTCAAATATGACTTTGTTTGTGAAGATTTGGAAAATAGATATAGTTAAAAGTATATGTAATTCGAATCGGATCCATGAAAGGTTCAGCAAACTTTGAGTCAATTGTACCTTTGGGAAGGATATTGGCATACATTTGACGCCTGGAAACCTACTTCTCAAAGCATTTTTGACTGATGACGCCTCAAGGCATGACTGTGAAGCGCCCGTGCATGAAGTCTGCGCTTCAAAAGAGGCACACCTCATGTGAGACATGCGCCAAAGGCACAGATTTTATTTTAAAATTTTTTATTACTAGTTGCGATTTTGTTTCTTTGCGTTGAATCCTCACTCTCGTCTATACTGGAAACTGCTGATGCCAGGAAAGTCACCCTCCCTCTCTCTCTCTCTCTCTTTTCCAAAAGATTGTAGTCTTCAAAGATACGCACCTCGTTTTGCACATATTTCTTGTGATTATACTTGCCGAGGAAGAATCCTTTCAAAATTTTCCATGCCATATGCATTGAACTGTATTGTATTGCTGAGATCTTATGAGACCCTAATGTTTGTAAGCAGATCCCGTCCTATTTTTCTAGCAAATATTGTGGCATGGTTTCATTTTCTGTTGGCATTGATTTTTAATTGTTTTCCTTCTTCTCACTATCTAATAAGCTTTTTTCTGGGCAAGCAAGCTTTCTTTCAAAAAAGAAAAAGTAAATTAACTACTTCTCATCATTAGATATCTTAATTTTAAAGTTTTGAAATGTAAGTTTTGTTTGGGATTTGAAATTCTTTATCATGGTGTTCTCTCGGTGATGGTTAAAAGCATCTTACTCATATTTGTTCAACACTTCAAAATCAGAAATTTGACTTCACATACATGGTTTTTCTCGTCTTCTTTTACCCCATCTTTTACCCCGACATGTACCATAGCTGATCAAATTGATATGCCAGCAAAATGCGACTGCCAATTCAATTCTTATATGCTACTCCTCTAGATTACAAATGGTAAATGCATGACACTAATTGACCGATGTCCCAATCCCCACCTAAGTCCATAACAACCCTACACCCTCAAGACAAAGAAAATGATAAAACACTTCTGCCTCTTCAGGGTATCTCTCTTGAATCTTCTTACCTTCACCATCTTCTTACCTTCACCATGCTTCTTTAATGCTGCTTCTTTAGCTCAATGTAGGCACAGAGACCTGTTCTTTTCCTTTTATCTTCCCTATGCTTATTGAAAAGGAATATCATGCTCAACAAGACATGTTCATCTCATGGCTACTAAATCTTGCTAACTGCCAATAATACCGCGTGAGAAAACATAAGTTCCTTAGGGAAGAGCATAAAAAATCTCCCTCTCATCAAATGATGAGAATTAACTTCTTTTGAGTTTTTGTGTTATGCATAATTTGTTTTGATAATTTATGATTTTATAGTGTTGCACCACATGTGATGCAGTAGAAACCTTATATTAATTATAGAAATTAAACACTACGTGGAAAAAGAATTTTTGGACATAGACAATATCGCCAAGACATCAAACATTTCGCTTAATAATGCTTTTTAAAAGGTTTTGTTTGGACAAGTCAATTTGATAATGAATCCAGGTTCATTAAACCGTTTCCAATGTGATTTTGTCACTAGAGATATAAATTATTTCATCTTACATTGTGAATATAACTCGGATCAGTGTTTCGTTTCATCTCATTTAACAACCTGGATTTACATTGGTGGAAGCGGTGAAACAAGTAGAGCTGCTTCAGAAAGAAAATAAAATAAAATAAGGTAAAACCGACATTTTGCAGAGCTAGCTATCAGAGTACTTGGATTCAAGATGAGTCTTGCCAGCAAAAGTTAAGCTGCAGCATCCAAATGGGGACTCAAAAATCTGATAACTTCTGCTAGAATTTCTCTCTAAGATATGATGGATTTATTAGGAGGGGGCCATTTTGTACATCTGCCATCTCTTAGATGGCGATTGGAATATAAGGCGAATAAATGAAAGAATCAAACTTACCTGGACCAACAATACACAGAGCGGACACCATCAACAGCAAATTGTCAAGAATGCTCCTGGCAATGAAATCCATACCTGGACTGGATAACTCATGGTTGGAACTGCAAAAACAATGGCAACTTGCGCAGTCTGCAGGCCAACTGGACATGAGCCCATCAATTTGGATGCGTTGACGTTGCGTTAAAGGCATCTGACTCTTTTCTCTTCGCAGATTGGCCAAGATTTCAAATGCAATGCAGCTGCAAGATGGTACATTCCTCCCTCGCCTGAAACTAACTGTACAGAGGGTTTACTTAGGCATTGTTTGCCGCAACTTCGGCAGCACGTTGCCTCATCATCTCCATCACTGCAGCCCTGCGACGTGAATCGGACTGCTGTTGTGACCTCCTGAGATGCTCCTTCAGGTCCCTGAAATTTCAAAGCCACATAAGAATCCATGAAATGGCTAACAGTGGCAGATAGGTTAGTAGATGTATTTAGCAACACACCTGCAGCGGGGAACATGGCAATCTGACTCCTTACAAGCCCGGGCATGCAATTGAAGGATATACCACATCCTTTTACACAGTTGGCAACCTCCAGAAGCACGAATCTTGCATTGTGTACCATGACGAAAGAGGCTCTTAACCTTGCGACAATTTGGATACTGGCAGGGCCCAGTGCGACATTGGGAAGCATGAATGAGCAGATCAAGCATCTTACGCAACTGGAATAACATATTCGTGTTAGAGTAGTACCAAATGAAGCCGTGCAAAAAATGCATGCGTCTGTTTTGTGGTTGTGCATGTATGCAGACGAGGGGCGAGCTCAGTGTATACCACATCTTCAAAGCAGACAAAGGTGCTAGCAGAAATTCCCCCCAAATCATGATGCAAAGAAGCTAACCAGTGCATTGAAAATTAAACCAATCGCTTCCTAAAGTAAGGTAGATACTGGAACCATGTCGACAATGAAAAAGAATTTGAAAGCTAGGAGATTCACCACCTCTGGACTACAACCTTGAAATAAGGTGGTCCAGAAAAGAAAATAAACAGATGTTACAGAAAAGAATAAATCAAAATACTACAGCCACAATAGCTCCCAACTTCGCAATTCAAAGATCTAGATAAATCCAAACACCTATCCAGTTAACTTCTGGACATATCTGTGCAGGAATCCTCCACACCTTCCACCAGCAACATTAACTCATATCTATAGAAATAGCAAAAAAAAATGCAACCACTAAGTATTTGAAAGAAGAAAACACTGCCATTGGCAGTTATCAATTCCCTTTTAGTTTATGCATTCCCCTCGTTGAGGTCCACATCACATTCCAGGATACTACGAGCACAGATTTAGGCATGACTAGACAAGCTAGCATTTGTCTTGCCCCCTTAACCTAGTTTTCATATGCATTCCCTGTATCTATATCAAACATAAACGTTGTCGCAAAACAATTTTCATGTTTATACTTTATACATTACAACAAAATAGGACCCCCTGCGCTTTTAGGGGAGGAGGAGGTGCAAAACTGCCGCCCCAACAGCACAGCAAAAACACAGCCATGCCAACCATTACCAAGCTTTTTGCCATGTGGGAAATTTCAAAACATAACAGCCAGAATGACTGTTGGCTCCCCATTGATAGCAAGGTTTATGATGTGACCAGTTACTTAGATGACCATCTGGGTGGAGATGATGTGTTATGCATATTTTTGTTACCTATGTTCCTAATAACCTCTAGGCATGAACTTGATAAATTAATATGTCCTATGCCATAAAAAGAATACGAGTAAGATGCACTATGGATTTTCAATTGTTTCTGTCACAAGTTGGAAACCAAGAGGAACCGGTAATCTTTTACCATGTCAAAGGATCTATAGATGCATAGAAGTAATGAATGACGAGCTGGATCCGGTGCAAAAGGGTCAAACATAGTCACAAATATCATTTTCGTATTTTAAAAGGCACGATTTTTCTTGGGTATAATGTGGTGAGCTTTAAAAAAAAGGGAAAAATGCAGTAAATTTTTTAAAAAATTAAAAATCTTAAAAGTTAGGGAAAATTTAAAAAAATGAGAATAAGACAAATAAGTAACAAATAAATATTACAAAATGGAAACAAGCAGTTTGGCATTAAAAACCATGGAAAAAACATCTAAGATGAAAAAAGGAAAAAAATGTGTTTTTTTAAGCTTTGGAGAGTTTTTTCAAAAAAAAAAAGAGAGCATTATTTTACCATTGTTTTCAAAAAGCAGCATTCTTTTGCCATTTTTTTGGCTGACTTATTTTTTGTGTTTTTAAAAAAAGAAAACACACACACACATTTTTTTGTGACTATGGGTCAAACATAGGAGATTGTACATAGATGATATACCTCCAACAAAAAAGGTAGTTGGATCTGAGTAGGTTTACAAAATTGTGTACATGAAGCATCAGGTTTATTCAATCACATTCATCCTTGGTCGTGGACGATGGGTGTATGATGAGACAATTAAATCTTTTTGCATGGAGATCAAAAGGATGAACTGTACATGGAGCAACCTCTGGTATATGTAGAACAAGATTCACATGGATATGCGTAAACAAAAAAGAGCAATACATGGACTGAAGCAAGCATCATATCCATCTGACAATCTCGCGAAAGAAATTCAAAGGGACAGTTTTTGTCGATGTTCATTGAGTGACTTCTTATTTGTTTGTCAAGATAACAAGATGATGACTTTGTAGGTTGTATACGTCAATATATATCACATGGAGCTCATAGGATCATATACATGAAGCAAAACAACTTCTAAGCGAAAGATTTAAGATGAAAAACTTAGTAGGCTTGAGATATTTCCTTGGAGTTGAGGTGCATAGGAGTGAAGATGGTTTAATCTTGAGACAACATACATGTTAAGCAAAATAGGAATGAAGGACTAGAAGCCATTGACCATACCGTGTCAAAGTTAGAGGCTAAGCATTTCAGATGTAGACATATAATGCCCAATGAATTACCATAGCATTATTGGAATGCTTCAATACCTTACCTAACCTTTATTAGGCTTGACATTGTTTTCGTTGTGAATTCTCAGTTCATGCATGAGTCACATTCAGAACACATGGATGCAGTAAAAGAGAATTTTAAGGTCCTTGAAAGATACCATCAGAAATGGACTATGGTACCAAAAGAATAGGGCACCCAAAAGGGTTCAAAAAGTAATTACCTACACAGATGCAAACTAATTAGGGTTGCATGGGGCCAGGCCGGGCTCGACTGGATAAGAGTCGGGCCCGTTACCCAGCCTGTTAATAATTGGGCCAGGGCCCAAGCCTCAGGGTTTATCGGGTACCAAGCGAAACCCATTACCAGGTACCTGGCCAGATAACCTTTTTCATTATCTTTTTATATAAATTGGGTCATGTTTAACTCAGCCCAACTACCCAAGCCCCTTTTATAATTGTTCTCTTCTCCCTCAACACCATCAATATAGGACTAAAGTTTGCCACATGGGATTCCTTAAATAGCGTGCTTATGTTGAAAACTTGAAATCACCTGAAAGTTGAAAGTTGAAACTTTTTGAAAAGGTAAAAGGGTGTAAAAAAATAGACTATAGTCATGTACTGAAAAAGCATGAGCACTTGCCACCAAAGAAAATATTATAAAAAGAAGCAGCTGGTAAGCAGTTAAGCATTGAACAACAGAAAAAAAAACAGAGAAAAAATGTCAATAAGGCACAATAGGCCTTGTCGGGCCAAATGCAGCGCCTAGGCTCAGCCAGAAAAATCTTGGTCTATTGGGCCAATTTCGGTGCCCAAGTCTGGCTAATTTCAGTTGGGTACCTGACTGGCATCTCAAGTACCCAGTCCAATACCCGAGTCTTAAGACCAACCCTAATGACAAAAGATCAATTTTTGGATATTGCATCCCACTTGGAAAAATTTGGTGTCATGGAAAATTAAAACGCACAAATTTTTGGTCAGGACAAGCACAGATGCTGAGTACAAGTCCAAGGCAGCAGCCACAACTGAGGCAACATGGATGCAACATGGGTGAGCAGATTTCAAAGTCACTTCTGTTGTGCAACAATCAAAATGTGAAAAATATCTTCCAATCGAATTCACTAGAGTCGAACCATCCCTGTTCAGATAGACCAACATTTTGTGAGATGGGAAGATGAGGATAAAGAAATTGAATCGCTCTCTTGTCATACCAAATATCAAGTAGATAATGTGTTTACCAAAGGACTCGCAAGTCAAGGACCTTGGAACTTAAGGATCAAGTTGTCCATGGAGCAACATCATCCACAACTTGAAGGCTGTTAGGATGTCATTTCTTGTGGATCTGGATAATTTTGTCCAGACCCAATAAAGATCTGTTTATTAGTCCATCTTCAGTGTATTTGTTATTTTTGTAGGATGTATATTCTCTTTAGGCATTTTCTTCTTATGTATTATTAAGTAATATTAACAGAGATTAGGGCACAATTCTCCCTTAATTGAAGCTGCAGCCATTGATGTCCCTTCATCTTCTCTCTTGGTTTCTTCCTGCAGCAAGTTATTGTGGTACATAAACTAAAATCTAATAGGTTCTATCTGCTGCCTACCCACAAAGTTTCTTTTTTTTTTTATAAGCATACATACAAAAGTGACTTCGATGCCATATCCAGGTTTCAGCTTTACAGAAAAGCAAGTGCAGGACCATCAAGGAAAGGTTACCAACCTGTAGAGTGTAGACAACATTTCAAGCTATGGCCAATGAAATGCCCTTTCAAATCCCAAGTAACCCATTATTCTCTATATAGAATGGAACAGCCAAGCATGTAAGCAGAACATGTTCCCACTTTTCACAGATTACCAATATAGGACAAATAGTTATATGTTCTCTTCGATGAACCATTGCTTCCCTTCTAGGGACATGCCAAACTACATCTTAACTACATGAGACTTCTGAATCTGTTCATACTCATGATAGTTGCACTCGAATCTGTATACGTTTTGATATTTTTTCTCAACTCCTTCCTCCTAAATAAATGATATTTGCTAAATACGCATACAACTGTGATGATGATCTAGGTTTACTTGTGTTTTATGAGCTTATGTACGAAGTACTGAGTATGAATTTTGTGGAACTTTGCATACATACTTTTTGCTGTACCGCGATTTTCTAAAATCGCCATAACTGTACCCATACCTATGTGACTTAGTCCATTATCTGTTCCTTCCACATTTCTCGTTGGCTTCTCCTGCTTTTCCCTTTCTTTCTGAGCAGTAACAACTAAAAAGGTTGCAGAGCCTAGCACCAAATGGTGCCTCAGATTCCAGGGTTAATGATGAAGTATACACAAGTCTACTTAAAGAATAACAGGCACTTATTTGGGTCTTCAGAACCCATGTCGAAACCTCTTCGGCAATCACAAATCATATATCATCTCAACACCAGGAAAAGATGGAATGTCTAATAACTTAGATTACCACTATTCCGTATCATCCACAGAGGGGCAAACTTCAGTATCATGGTTTATGTATATTGCCAAGAAAAGACACCATAATTGATGCTTATGCCACAAAAGTAGGAATAAGAATACTAAATTAACCTTGGAGGCTGGAGCTACATGTATATTGTTAATAATTCACATGCAAGTATACATAGATAACAAGGCTAGTTCTTCCATTTGGCATATCAAAATGTCCATCTGGATGCCCAACATACCCAAAGCATCTAGCAATCCAAGCATCAGGAAAGAAAAACCTCTCAAAAATGCACCTGGCTTATACTTGCAGGGAGATTGTTTGACAACCGTCAGTCCATAAGTGAACTGACCAACACCTTTAAAGAATCCCATGAAAAAATTACAAGAGTTCAAATTATTCAAAATAAAATGACAGATGGAGCAAAGTAATGGATCCCACCATAAGCGTCATTAGTATCTCTATGAACAGAAAAATGGAGAATAAAGTGATTCCACAGGCAATTAGCACCAAACAATGGATACAAATGTGCACTTCATTAAAATCTTTAGCTACATATGACACACTCCTTCTAAAGTTAAAGCTTTCTATCTAAAAAAATGCTCTTTTTCAACATCTATCCAGCTTAATCTAATGAGATAATTCAGCTAACAGCTGCAGATAGAGGCCAGTAGGGTTCGATTGATATTCATCAGAAATAGCTTTACCACCAGTAACTTGTATTGAAAATAAGGAAAGAAAAACACAATATAAAGCTAAAATTACGAATTTCAGCAGCAAGTATTTTGAAACACTGACAAAAATGCACATGAATACCTGGACAACTCGCTTTTGTCGAGCTTCTTTATTTTGAGCATCCCGCTCTGCTGTAGATGGAGGACTTGCCAGTTTGTGAGGATGATCAGCACCACCACCCTTCTGGTAACAAGTATTGCAGACATCATAATCAGGGCAAGTCTCACAACGCCACCCTTGGCCTGCTTCAATGTCATGGTAGCATATATTGCAAGTAGTCACAAAAGCAGGCGCTGTTGGATTGTGGAGGTGATAAAGAACCATCATTGATGAATGTTTAGCACGGCGAAGAGTGTCATATTGATAGTGGTTTCCTTGACAGAGGCTTAAAAATGCTTGCCTCGTATCAAAGAATTCACTTTCTAGGATATCATCCTTATCCTTGGTGTCTACAGGGACATCTTTCACCTCAACCTACATTTAAATGAAAATGCTATATAAGAGAGAAATATCGAAAACAAAAAATACCTTATACAAGAAATGGATGATAATTGGGAAAACAGAAAAAGCTAATATTAGTCTAAACCAGAGATAAGAAATTCTATCCACTCACAGGGAAAAGAATATGTTTCTCTTTACTGTTTATTGGATGTCTGTCCCTCTCCTCCAGCATTTGCTCTGCCTCGTAACATCTGACAAAGTTGAAAGAAGTCAGCATCTGCATAGCATCGTTACATATTTGGGAAACAGAGCTGATCATCTGCTAAATAAACACTGCTAAATGGATCCAACAAATCCATTGTCAGATTGCTTCAATCCAACCATTCCATAAAAAAAAATGTGGCTCACTAGATGTGCATATTACTAAGCTTCTTAACTATCATCTCCTATTGGTATTGCCAAAATAGATTATGCAAACATTTAGATTTATTGGAGAACGTGACTTTCGTAGTTTATTCAATCTGCTCCCAAGTAAAAATGTCATAAAACCTCCACAAGGAAAGAAAACTGACAGAAATAAAAGAAGGAAAGAGAAATGAACTTTCAATGCAAGGAGACTGTATAACAGGCTTCTCAATGTTAAGTCAATAACACACAGGCAGGGGGGAGAATGGAAGTCATTTATTATTACATTCCACCACCATTGTATTCAGATCAAAACAAGGCTAACTATATGAAAAAACTAAACTTCCCAAGCCTTAAATTTCTTCCAAAGTGTTGACGGATCTTGATGTATGGGTCCGGGTCTGGACCCGATCCATTATGTCCTAGTTTGGGCATACTTATACCTTTGTTAACCCTAATCTTAAGAGTTAATGAAGTTTCAAAGAGAGAGAGAGAGTCTGGCGGCTAGTGGGCACCAGACCTCCTCACCCGTGGTTTTTTCCCTCTAGTTGAGGGTTTTCCACGTTACATCTGTGTTCGATCTTCCGTTCTTGCGCATCTATTATTTCTACATGGTATCAGAGCTAGCGAAGCTTGGAAATTTTTTTTTAGGGTTGTGAAGTTCCAACCCTAGGCCACGTGCTGCTGCTGCCGCCACTGCTCCTGCCGCCGCAGCCACCGCTGCCGCCGCCGCCCGGCTGCATCGCCTGAGACCCTCTGCCCCAGCGCCGTTTGCCCCTTTGCTGCCCGTGCTCCAGCGCCGTTCGCCCCTTTGCCGCCCGTGCCCTAGTCGTGCATGTGCCCTAGCCCGTGCCCTAGATCTGTCATTCTGCTCCAGCCCGTGCCGCTGACTTGATCCTTGCTATCGGTGACTCTAAGGTGTGCTGTTCTCAGGGGTTGCAGCCAGTAGTGGGTAGTTGGTGATCATGGCCGACTCGTCTTCCTCCTCCACAGTCCATACTGATCAGCCTGATGTTGGGACCGTGAGAACTGATAATGTACCGGTTCAAGTTACTACCATTCGACTTACCAAGGAAAATTATTTACGATGGTCTGCTGCAATTACTATGGGGATCGCTAGTCGAGGACGAATTGCCTATGTGAATGGTAGAAAGGTCGAACCTGCTATGGAGAGTATGGCTTGGGATACATGGTTTCTTGAGGACAACCAGGTAAAAACTTAGATTGTTAATTCAGTGTCTTCAGATATTCAACCCCTTATTCTTCGTAAGAAGACTGCGAGGGATATGAGGATTATTTTGGAGCAGATGTATGGTCAAAAGAAAAGAAAAGTTCGTGTATATCAACTAATGAAGGACGTGTATGCTTTGCGACAAGGGGATCTCTCGATCGCAGATTTCTACGCAGCATTAAAATCTAAGTGGGAGGATCTTGACTACCATTCTGATCTTACATGGAGTTCTTCTCAAGACCAGATGCAGTAGATGGCCAAGGAGTGGGAGAATAGGGTATTCCTTTTCTTAGCTGGACTGAACGATGAGTTTGAAAATATTATGAGTCAGATTCTTAACTCTGAGGAATCCTTCAGTATTGAAGATGTTTATTCTCGTGTTGAAGCTGAAGAGCAGAGGAGACTGATCACAAGTGAGAGAAAGGAGGATCCCATGTCTCACAATGAACGGTCTGCCTTTGTTAGCCGTGTCTCTGTGGGACCTAACCGTTCTTCCCGTAAATGTACTCACTGGACTTTTGTTGGGACCTGCATCCAAAAAAGAAGAATAGTAGGGGGCGGCCATCTAGTGAGAAGAAGCCTATTTTGAATGCAACTAATTCTAGTGATGGTAAAGTTTCTATTTCTGCAGAACAGATTCGTGAGTTGCGCGCATATTTGAGCCAGATTGATGTTGGTCAGGAAGACACGTCAGATGAGGTGAAGGTCAATCAGGCAATGGCTGTTTCAGGTGAACAAGGTATTTCTTCCATGGGAGAGTGGATTGTTGATAGCGGTGCCACTCATCACATGACTGGCAACCCCAAACTCTTTCATGGCTACAAGCTATCATCGGGGAAGGAACGTGTGTCCCTCGCCGATGGCTCCTTTACCTCTGTGGCAGGGAAAGGGAGTCTTTCTTTGTTGAACAATTTTTTAGTGCATGGTGCATTGCACGTTCCCCATCTTCCCTTAAATCTTTTATCTGTGAGCAAGATTACCAAGGAACTCAACTGTGAACTTATATTTTCTGAAAAACGTTGTGTTTTGCAGGACCTAATGACAGGGAAGAAGATTGGGATTGGTTTGGTGTCTGATGGGTTATATCGGCTTCCTATACGCGTTGCCACAGCCCTTATGTCGGCAGTCAGCAGGACAGAGAAGAAGAAGGAAGAGTGTCGTCAGTTATTTTTATATTGGCATGAACGCCTTGGTCATCTCCCTTTTGGGATTTTGAAACAATTGTTCCCTAAATTATGTTCCAGTTTAAACATTTCCATGTTATCTTGTGATGTGTGTCAGTTTGCGAAGCATGTTAGAGCTTCGTATCCAATTTCAAATAGTCGTGCTAATAAAGCTTTCTCCTTAATTCATTCTGATGTGTGGGGGCCTTCAGGCATTCATTCTCGTAGTGGTTTTCAGTACTTTATGACTTTCATAGATGACAATTCCAGATGTACTTTTGTTTATCTGTTAAAAGACCGTAGCGAAGTGCCTCATATTATAGAAACCTTTATCCTCCTAGTGGAAAACCAGTATGGTGAGTCTGTCAAGACATTCCGGTCGGATAATGCTCGTGAGTATATGTGTCTCACTGTCGAGGAATTCCTTCGAAAAAAGGGGATTGTTCATGAGACATCATGTAGTTATACTCCTCCTCAAAATGGAGTTGCTGAGAGAAAAAACCGTCAGTTACTAAATGTCACCAGAGCTTTATTGTTCCAAAGGAATCTTCCTAAATATTATTGGGGAGATGCAGTCATTACTAGTGCCTATTTGATTAATTGCATGTCTAGTCGAGTGCTAAATGGTAGTACACCTTACTCCATGCTTCCAGGGAGTAGCCAACCTTTCCACCTCCCTCCTCGGGTCTTTGGATGTGTGTGTTTCATTCATAATCACAGCCCGAATGTTAAAAAACTTGACCCCAAATCAATTAAGGGAATATTTCTTGGGTATTCTCCTACTCAAAAGGGGTATAAATGTCTAGATCCCACCACTGGTCATGTTCACATTACCAAGGATGTCACATTCTTGGAACATGTCTCTTATTTTAGTGAGAATTCTCTTCAGGGAGAGAAGTCAATGTCTAAGGAAGAGTATTCTCCAAGTCAGGCCATTCAGTTTACAGATTTTCTAGATTACAGGCGTGAAGAGAATCCATCCGTCGATGTGCTTGGAAAAGAAGAAGATGGGACGTCTATTGAGGTACATGAACAGGGAAAGGAGAAAGAATGCAATCGTTTGTTCGGCCAGGTGTATTCTAGGAGGAGAGTTTGTATTGACAAGGTGATTGATAGTGAGCAGCCCACTCCAAATCTCAATCCTACTTCTTCCTTGGATGACCCGAGTCATGCTCAGAAGCAACCTGTTGAGAGAGAAAGTCAGACAGAAAATGAAAAGGAGGATCTTCCCATTGCCCTAAGAAAGGGTGTCAAGTCATGTACCCAACACCCTATTGGTAACTTTGTATCTTATTCTAGATTGAGCACTGACTACAAATGTTTTGTATCATCCTTGTCTGTGGTTGTGATTCCCAGGAGTGTTACAGAGGCTCAGAATGACCCCAAGTGGACTCATGCTATGCAAGAAGAGATTGAGGCCTTAGACAGAAATCAGACATGGGAAGTGGTAGAGATTCCTGATGCAGCTCATTTGGTGGGGTCAAAGTGGGTCTACACCATTAAGTACAAACCAGATGGGAACATTGAGAGGTCCAAAGCACGTCTGGTGGCCAAGAGGTTCAGTCAGAAATATGAGATTGACTACTTAGAGACGTTTGCCCCAGTTGCGAAGATGAAGACTGTTAGAGTTATTATTTCTTTAGCGGTACTGAAGGGTTGGGAGATGTGCCAACTCGATGTTAAAAATGTCTTTCTCAACAGAGATCTCGAAGAGGAAGTATACATGTGTATGCCCCCGGGTTTTGAGAAACCTGGAAAATGCTGTAAACTGAAGAAAGCTTTGTATGGGCTCAAACAGTCTCCCCGAGCATGGTTTGAACGTCTCAGACTTGTTATGAAGAAGCATGGTTACAAACAAGGGAATGGAGATCATACTCTCTTTGTAAAGAGGATAGAGGGTAAAGTTACTCTACTGCTGGTTTATGTTGATGATATGATTGTTACAGGTGATGATGAAAAAGAGATAGTAAGATTAAAGGATTTACTATCAGCTGAATTTGATCTCAAGGATCTGGGCAAGCTGAAGTATTTCCTTGGTATTGGAATTGCCAGATCAGGTACAACTCTTTTGCTTAATCATTAATCAAAGGAAGTATACCTTGGATTTACTGAAGGAGACAGGAAAACTGGGATGCAAACCAGCTTCTACTCCTCTGGATGCTGGGCACAAGCTCGGTAGCAAGGATGGAGAACTTCTGTGTGAAGAAGCTAAAGGGAGATATCAACGGCTAGTTGGTAAATTGATATACCTCACTCTGACTAAATCAGATATCACCTTTGCTGTAAATGTGATGAGCCAATTTATGCATGCACCTACGGATGTGCACTTGAAGGCTGTAGATAGAATCTTGTATTACTTGAAGAAGAATCTTGGCAAGGGACTTCTATATGTGAAACAGAGGTCTATAGAAATTGAAGGGTATTCTGATGCAGACTGGGCAGGCTGTGTTGACACCAGAAGATCTACTTCAGGGTACTGCGTTTATTTGGGGGAAATCTAGTTGTTTGGAGAAGCAAGAGACAAGACGTCTGCTCCTGCTCAAGTGCAGAGGCTGAATATAGAGCAGTTGCTACTGGAGTATCAGAGTTGTTGTGGCTAAAGATCTTGCTGACTGATATTGGGATAGAGATTGAAGGGCCTATGAGGATGTATTGTGACAACAAGTCTGCTATTAACTTGGCTAACAATCCAGTGCTTCATGATCGAACAAAGCATGTTGAGATTGACCGTCACTTCATCAGAGAAAGAATTGATGCCAGGGAGTTAACATTACCATACATGAAGTCTGAAGACCAAACTGCTGATATTCTAACTAAAGCTTTACATGTAACTCCATTTGAGAGAAATGTATCCAAGTTGGGCATGTTTGATATGTATGCGCAACTTGAAGGGGAGTGTTGACGGAACTTGATGTATGGGTCCGGGTCTGGACCCGATCCATTATGTCCTAGTTTGGGCATACTTATACCTTTGTTAACCCTAATCTTAAGAGTTAATGAAGTTTCAAAGAGAGAGAGAGAGTCTGGCGGCTAGTGGGCACCAGACCTCCTCACCCGTGGTTTTTTCCCTCTAGTTGAGGGTTTTTCACGTTACATCTGTGTTCGATCTTCCGTTCTTGCGCATCTATTATTTCTACACAAAGAAAAAGCAATTTTGATGGTAGAAAAGAACACTAATCCAAAGTTCTACTAAAAAGAATCAAGAACAGATCCTTGTGCATAATACTGGCCATCCAAAAGAAAAGAATAAGTGAATAACACACGAGTGTTTTGTAAGTACTGTCACATATATCGTGTACCGGTATTATACGGCAAGGAATTTCTCGGGTATAATACGGTAAAGTTGTATATCTCAGGAATATGTCCGGAAAATCTCGGCAAATTTTTAAAAAATTTAAAATATTTAATAAATCCTGAAAATTATAAAAAATATAAATTAACAAAAATATGAAAAAAAACTAGTACAATATGTGTTTTTTCCTTTTTTATTTTCTGGCTTTTTTTTAAAAGAAAAGTATAATTGCTGTTTTATATGGCTGACTTATTTCTCGTGTATTATACGTGTTTTTTTCGAATAATAAGCGTTTGTTGTGACAATACGTCCATGCAATACTTATCTAGGCAAATTTTTAAAAAATTTAAAACATTTAACAAATCCTGAAAATTATACAAAAAAAACACGTATAATATACTTTTTTTTCCCTTTTTATTTTCTACCATTTTTTTAAAAAAGATGCATCTAATTGTCATTTTATACAGCTGACTTATTTATCGCGTATTATACGTGTTTTTTTTTTAATAATACACATTTTCTGTGACAACGAGTCCATGTAATAATTTTTGTGATTGTCCCCACCTTGTACTGCTTTTGGACTTCTCACAAGCCATAAATCTCCAAGTATGAGGCTCTAATATTAGTATAGATCTAACAAAGAAAGAAATAGTGCTTATAGAAGTGTATTCCGCATGTTCACGTTAGTCGAGAGCACTCATAAGACACTTTTTGACTTACAATTCCTGTTAGATAAAGTGGAGCAAAAAAGAAATTCAAATGGTAAATTACACCAGCACATTCTCTATGCAACAAAAAGTAAAACACCTATAATCAAGTTCAGAAATATAAGCACAAAGGAAACAAAACAAAGATTATGGAAAAGGGAAAAATAGAGGACTTACTTGTCACAGAGTTGGAAATTTTTGCATTGCCTGCTACAAACCCAACGTTTTCCAGAGACCATAAGTTGACAACAGTGAGTACATGGATACTGCAAGTGAACCATTATGAAGTCTTCCTTCATGGGAGAGATGGTTTCACCAAGCTGCCAAGGGTTAAGAAAACAGTAAAACTAGTAAATACTAATCACTAAGATACAAATTCTTGACAAACAGTTATTCCAAAGCTAAACACACACACCCCAAACTCCAAAGGATATATTAATATGCAATTTTCATACCACACACATCCACAAAAACACCTCTAAATATACATCTCAATATGCAGTTTCCTCTAGATTCTGAGATGGTAGAAAACCATGAAATGGAGTGGCCAACTGACAGAGAGACAGAAGATTGACCTTTTGCATCAACAGTGCATCCTTAGATGCATTGCTAGAAAGATCAGCTTGTGCAGCTGCTTTAAGTGCCCTTTTTGTTAGGGTTTTTTTGGTTTTCCCTTTTTTCTGTTGTTTCCTACCATCTTCTTCTTGCCTAAGCTGATTAATCATATCCTCTGCTGCACCAGGCCAGTAATCACCCTCAAAGTACGGTAACCGCGCTGCTGTAACTTTTGCCTTACATTCACCATTCTTGACAAAGAAATGATCATAAAAGTTTGTCAGATCCACTACAACATCTTCCCTGGCAGCCTTTCTCAGCATAGAAAGATACCTGAGAAGGAAACATAAACGTCAACAACAAAAATTACAAAGTCGTTAGGTCATGTGTGTGTGCATGCACATTTGCATGGCACACACACACACACATATGTATATATATATATATATATATATATATATATATATATATATATATATATATATATATATATATATATATATATATATATTACATATATAATATATATACATATATATATATATATTACATATATAATATATATACATATATATATATATATTACATATATATATATATATATGTATATATATATACACACACACACACATACACACACACACACACACACACACATACATACACACACACACACACACACACACACACACACACACACACACATATATATATATATGTGTGTGTGTGTATATATATATACATATATATGTAATATATATATATGTAATATATATATACATATATATATATATATATATGTAATATATATATACATATATATATATATATGTAATATATATATATATATATATATGTGTGTGTATATATATATATGCTACATATCGATATATATGTAGAGAGAGAGAACAGTACCATTCCCGAAGTTTATCGGACTTGGGCGTCTTCTGTATTTCAGGATGGCAATAGAGAATGTAATCTTCTCCCTTCAGTGGCGGGCAGGCCCATATGTAGCAGCTAGTAAATCCTCGGTTCTTACAGTATTCAAGGTAACCAATCTGCTCATATATCAGAAAAAAAGTTATCACTGCTTGTTTTTCTAAAGATCAAACAGAAGAGCAAATACATTCACAGCCAGGCAAAACTAATCAACTAAAAAGGTGAAGATTATCAAAAGTTCATCAACATGTTTTAGTCAATACCAGTATTTCATGATAAACAAATGTACGAAGTGCCTCCCCTGTCACAGCTCTAATTTCAGGTCTGAAGTATTTCACTGAATCAAGATAGGAAAGATAAACTCGGCGCTGATTAGGAAATGAACATTCTGAACCAAATTCTTGGACATACATGCCAAAAAGGCAAACTTCAACCCCTTCAATTCTTTGGAACAGCAAAACAGCCTAAAGGAAACAGTGACAAGGCTACTGTCAGCATTGGGTAAATAAAACGGTGCCATCAATAAGGTGCACAACCTGAGCGAAAAAAAGGGAGAAAGAGAACATCTTTTGCATATATGTAACCCGAGAAAAAAAAGGAAAAAAATAGACACCTTTGATTTGTATGGGAATTCTGCAGGATAATTTTCTTCTTGGAAAATCTCCAGAAACCGTTGTTTTACTTCCAATTTCTTGTCGACAGATGATACAACTCTAACAACAAGACCTTCAGCTCCTGGAACCTGAAATGAAGAGCAAAACCAATGAACTCACTAAACCAAAAAAATCAGATGCCATGATGCTTTGAACAAAACAAGACTACTGAAACTTCGGAGACCAGCAAATGTATATAATAACTCCAGTTGTCACCTTGTAACCACAGCAGCCAGAAGCAGGATGAATGAATGAAGTTAACCATCAGCATTTATGGAAAAATAAAATCAAAGAGTTCCAGACATTTTTACTTGGTTAAATGCAGACATACCAGTGATCGCAGAAGTTCGCACACAAATATCATCCCAGAAGAAATAACAAACAATAAGCTCGCAGAATAGTATGGCAAGTCTACAGCTTGCAACTGGTGATATAATAAGCATGAGTAAAAACAAACAAATAAATATAGATTTCTGTAAGGGAAGTTTTCTTCAACCCTCCAATAAAAGGAGCTTTCAGGCCCCCATTTCTCTCTCACACACACACATTCCATCAAATTCCTTTTATTTTAACTTTTTTATTTTTTCATGACGTGTTCTCCTTTTCCTTTTTAATTTCTTGTTGCTCAGCCTCTATAGCCATTAAAGGCCCAAAAATCCAGCTTTCTATCTGTTGGATAGAGTCCAACAGCTAGAGAAGCTATTGCTTCTCTATAAATACGGGATTGCAGTCCCCCCTTGTGTGATTATAGATTCTTTGAAGCTTTGCCTGGCATATATTTAGCTTCTTTTATGTTTTTTACTGTGCTTTCATGCACATTGAGTCTTTTACAGCTCTTATGATTTTGTGAGTATCCCTTTTAGTAAGAATTGGATTTATTCAATATAGATTTTTACTTACATCTTCTAATTTACATGGTATCAAAGCTCAAAGGTCCTCCCACTGCAAGTATTTGTTAGTTTGAGATAACATGAGCCCTAATACTACTCATAGATGGCTGTCATTTTGAAAACGTTCCTCGGATCTTTTCTTCTTGTCACCATCGGAGTGTTGGGTGCAGCTGGCCAATTCACTTTTCCACATTGCTGATCAAAGTTGGTTTTCTCTCTGGGGGCGACCCAAATAAACAACACTCTAATATAGGTTTCTGCAATCTAGCTGATTCTTCAGTTTCATAGAGATGCAAAAAGCAATAAACTAATTTTTCTATCCACTATTGAAGGTTAAATATCAAATTGGATGAAGAGTCTTCTAAAAGACAAGGAAGATCTTCTTCCAAAACCAATGAAGTTTTGGTATGATATTAAAAAGTACTCATATAGCTAGAAATTACACATTTTATGAGCAAACCAAGTAGAGAGATATTAATCACCAAGAAGTTCACGAAAAGTTTCTTAAGAACACCATATAAGTTGCAGAAGGGATACTTTGTTAATTTACTCTAAGAGGTCTGATTTTGTCTGTTACACCTAAATGGTCTCAACTCACTCTCAGAATCATATGTGTGTGTATGAATTCTATCAAACTCCTTTTGTTGTAATTTTATTTTTATGATGTACCCTTTTCTTTTTCTTTTGTTTTTTTCATATTTTTTGTGTACAGCCTATGTAGACCTATGTTGTTAAGGTGTCGCCTAGGCATGGATTAGGAACCAGTCCACTCCTGTCGCCTAAGTCCATCACTTAGGCAATGGGTGTGGTGCCGGTGCCTAGGCACACCTAGGCTGGACTAGGCGCCAGCAGGACTAGTCCATGGGAAGGTATGTACCTGTGATTTATCTGTTATAATGTATATTATATATTTACATGTACAATCTGAATAATGTATATTACGTGTTGTATATTAATGTCTTATAAACATATATTAGTACAACCTGAAGCAATTTTTAAAGTGGTGCCATCTGCAGTTGAACCTGTTATAATGTTATATTATATGACTAATTTGTACAATCTGTTATATGTACAATCTGTTATAATGTATATTATATGTAATATGTACAATCTGTTGTAATGTATATTATATGTACTGATTTGATATGATTTTTGCTTGAAATGATTCAATGAAATAGTCTATAAGGTTCTATATAAAATGGATTTCAATTTTCAATTCATAACAGGATATACTACAGTTATTTACACCAGAATTCATATTTAAAATTTCTATTGCAGTAGAGAACCAGTTGTTTTAGAGTCGGGAAGTTTTAGGTATGTGTCTGGAATTGGATTCTGACAGGATCTCATCCTAAGAAATGCAAGCATTGTGTCTAGTATGTAAACAAGAATGGCGTGTCTTCTTTTGTGTATCAAACTAAGGCATCGGTTAGAACAGTACAAAACAGTTTTCCAGCCTCTAGTATGTAAACAAGCTGGAAATGTATTGTTAGTTTGTCATGTAAACAAGAACAGAACAGTTTTTCATGTTTTAATTTTTGGCTTTACTTACAAAATGTAATCATTCAATTAGAACAGAACAGAACAGTTTTTCATGTTTTACTTTTTCCCTAGGCATGTATGTGTTACTGGTGATAGGCACATCTAAAATAGAAGCTTACAGTTCAGTCACTAAGTACATAATTTTATTACGTAATAGTTAACTAACAAAATTAAAAAAAAAAAGGTCGCTTTGTTGTCTAGGTGCTAGGCACTGCCTGGTGCCCAGGCAGCACCTTGGCGCCTTGACAACATAGATGCAGACATTAGAGGCTCAAATGACTGCATTTCTAGACGTTTTGTAGCCTCCCAACAGCAAGATAAGCCATTTCTCCTATATAAATAAGGGACTGCAATCCCTCCTATGTTAATTTAGATTCTTTGAAGCTTCCTTGGTCATATATTCAAGCTTCTTCTATTCCTTTTACAGTGAATGCACAATTCCTTTTACAGTGACTTAATGCACATTGAGGCCTTTGCAGCTTTTTAAGCTTTGTGGCTACCACTTTTAGTGAGTTTTATTGGATACAGATTTTATAGCTATAAGACTATATCTACAAATTTATGATACTATCTCTATTTTTCAGCAGAAACGCCATCAACAACCTTGAGTGTAGCTGTGTAGGTGTATCTCAAGAACCTAGCACATGCATGATGCAAGCTGTAAGAAATTTTATGCATGTGTGATCTACAATGACAACTGAAACAAGGCAAGAATATACGAACCCACCAAACACCAAGAAGAAAATTTCAAATAACCTAAATGTACATGCTCATTACAAGGTACCTCATCAAAACTCCTTCCCTGTGCATTAGCCCTTTCCTGTCTCTCATGTTTGAGTCTCTTAAAAAGCCGATTTTCAATGTGATCACTAAGAATTGTTCTTGGGAGATCTTTGGCACCCAGCACAGAACTTTGTGGTAAGGGTTTCCTTTCCCCTCTCTCTATCTCTGCAATGTAACAATTAGGACATGTATACTCAGCTTGCCCTCCATCATTTCTCCGGCCATTGAAAAGGGCACAAATCTGATGCTGCCATGCTTCACATTTGTCACATTGAACCCACTAGAAGAACCAAATAAATCAGTAAGAAAAAGATGAAACAATAAGGCCACATTCATTTACAAGCACCTCATGAGAAAAAAAGTGCAACTTACCCATTCTTCAGTTTCTTCATCATTCTTCTTCTTCTCCATCCGTGCCTTCGGATATGCAACCCCATCAACATCAATGGCATCACTTCGGACCTCATTATAACACGGTATGCAAAAATAATGACGTGTATCAGCACTGCCTATTGTGTAGTACATTGCATTACGCTTGATACGAGCACCACAGGTAGAGCAATATATAGGAGGTGGCTCGAATGTAAGTTTCTCAACAGCACACAGCTGACATGAATTCTCACTCATAGAACGTTCCATGGCTTGGTTCTTTTCAGCTTTTGCCTTACTCTGTTAATGAAGTACAGAAAAGTGAATTAAAGCACTACAAAGCAACATAATATACGCAAATCTATCATGCAACATTACAAGGAAAATATCACAACTTAAAGAAAGTAGCTTCCCAAATTTCAGAACAAACAAACATATTTTATGCACATCATTTTTCTATTTTCTGCATGCAAGGTATGCAGCAAATTCTCTCCATATGTAAAACAAAGTATATAGCCACCCCACATTCTTAGCAAAAGGGTGAATTGTATCAATATCGGATTATTTTGTGAATGTTAATATTTGTGTGTATATCATAAGTAGCCCACAATTTGTTCCATAGAGAACAATTGGTCCAGTAAGTATTTTACTGGGAGAAAAAGGAAGAGACTTTTCATCACGAAAGTATGTAATATATACTTCAAATTTTGCATGCTAGGAATCTAGCTTGTAAGCAGAAAAAATGCCATGCACAAACTGCAAGAGATTATGTTCAAAAGTATTGGAAATTTCCTTATAGAGGCACACAAAATTGATTCTTTCACCTACCAAAGAACCCATTTAACACATGATTAGACCAGAAAAAATATATTACAGTGACTGCCTCACTTGTACTTATGATTTTATCATCAAAACAAAAATATTCCACTATCATGTCGGCACTTCACCATTTAAGGCTGCCTCAGGATAGACCCTCTTTCCAATTGCACTGAAACCTAACACCTTGTTATCACTAGGGATTACCCCACTGGGAAAACAAGCATCTTAATGAATCCGGATTCGTCTTGAGACAGTTTTTCTTCATCCAAGGGTCATGCATTTTGATGTATTGGAGATATCTTCGCTGATACAAACTGCATCTTTCATGGTTATCCCAAATGTAATTGCATGGCAGAATAAGCACTGGAATCATTTTAGCTTCAAAATAGTCAGAAAACAAAAATAAGGAAACAACTACCAATTCAGTAAATACGATGACATGAAACATCAAATGCTCCTAGTAGTATCCAAAAAAGTAACAGTCACCAATAAATCAAGAACATCAGAGACAGGAAGGGAAGGGAAATGGACTGACCTGGCCAACCCATTGGCGAAGACTAAGAATGTGATCCCTAACTTGCTCCGGAGTAAAAAGTTCAATCATAGATACACCTTTTACCTTTGGCTTCCCTGTTTTAGTGCTCACTGTATGATCAGCCACAGATCCATGAACATCCTGCCTCACCTGATCAGCTTCCTTCTGAACTGGGGCATATTCTTGCTTAAAATCAGATATTAAATTATTTGAGGTCGGAGGCTTGATTTCAGATTTCAACATACTAGAATTGTCCAAATCGCTTCGACCACTTTCACTTATTCTCTCAGGGCTTCCAAACAGCATGGGTGCATCCATCTTCACTTCCATAACTTCAGATTTAGTAGGCACAGGCACAGGCACATCACCCTGTTGGCTCCCTTCTAGTTCATCTATTTCTTCTACAGGTGACGAAGATACTTGAACTAACTCTACCTTAGGCTGAGTGATTGAAGGGGAAGAATGCTCAAGCTTAACTCGTTTCAGTGATAACTGTATAGGATCAGAAGCTTCCAAAATAGAACCAAGAGGGTTAGTTGGCATTTTACTTCCATCCACTCTAGGGACTGTCTTCCAAGTGCCATTTGTTGAATTTACATGCCCAGAATCTATTGACTGTTTTGCAGAAACTCTATGCTGAGACACCCAAGAGCGAACAGGAACACAAAGAGCACAAGTTTCAGAACGACAATTATTGAAATGATCTGTCAGCATTTTGGTTTTATGGCAATAAGTGTATGCACAGTGAACATCATGGCACTTTTCCATGTGCCTGCACAAATCCTGAGCTCTTGCACAATTTTTGTCTGGACATTTCCCTTTTGGAGCAGAGCATTTCTTAGCATGCCGCAGGAAAAGTAGCCATCTTCGTTGGTTACTGATCTCTTTCCAACGTGCCCCCAGAGTCCTTCCACCAGCTTCACATAATGTCCCACATGAAGCTTGGGCCACAGAATAATTTTCTGAAGAAACAATTTTTCCATTTGCAGATCCCTGAGTAGGGAGATGGGGACCTTGAGCTTCATCTTGCTGCATGACTCGGGGACGGAAGTCTGCTTGTATGAGCTGGTCAGAAGATGACTGATTCACAACAGGAGATCTGATTTCCAGTGTACCCCATTCTTCAGTAACGGGAATGTCTGACTGCCCAACAGAAAGACCAGTAAATTCATTTTGCAACTGTGCAACTCGCTTTTGCGGCTGCACAATCTGCTGAAATTGATTTGAATTTTGTGAGAATGAATGCTGCAATTCCTGGGAACTAGATGGTTGGAGCAAATGTGACCCTTTATTCTCAGCTAGGTGACTAGGCTGATATTGGTGCCTCAAATTTGGGAACTGATATTGATCAGGTATTTGATTATACAAAGCTTCATTATGCGTTTCCACTTCATGCTCCGGCAATATCTGATTGGCTGTTGTGGTTTGAACAGCATTTGGTGGAAACTGAGGTTGCCTCAAGTTCTCATTCTTCAGTAATTGTTGCTGCTGCTGATTTAGTTGCCTCTGTTGAGGCTGATATGGAAATTGCATCTGAGATTGATGGGGATGCTGCAAAAATTGTTGCTGCTGGGCCCTTTGTAGTTGTTGTTGAGGCTGGAGAAGAAGGTCTCTAGATGTAGGCAGATTCATCTTCATTGAATGATCAACAGACTGAGACTTAATGCCAGATACCTGTTGAAGTGATGGAAGACTTGATTGTTGAGATTGCATCATAGGGTTTGCCTTCAAATTAGACTGAAGCCCAAGATGGTTCACATTCTGGTTATTCCCTGCAGATAATGCTGAAAACTATGTGTTAACTTAAACAACTATCATGTCAAACAAACTCAAGTGTACAGCTATTACTCCAACTCAAATATAGAAGAAAGGGAGAGGGGAGGGAAGGGAAGACACACACACACACACACATATATATATACACCGAGCGAGGAAGAAAGAGAGAGATAGAGACCACTATGCATGATTTGTTGTTGCCTCTGCTGATCAAAATGCTGCTGTGGAGGTTTCTGAGAGTTCACATAAGCAGGAGAACTTAAATACCCATCGGCATGTGCAGTCCCACTCATTAACGGCATATTATTACCAAATGTCCCTAACCCACCGTTCAGAACTCCACCAGGAAAGCCATAAGCTGAAGACTTAGCCTGCAAGCCAGACCTCATCCCCACACCCATGCCCATTTGGCCACCGATGTTTTGCATCATACGGCTATTTTGATTGCCAATATACTGCTTTGGTTGCTGCATTTGTGATGCCATAATAGATTCAACACTCGAAAACCCACCGCTAGATGCATTCATGGACGAGCGTGAGTCATTCAATCCAGGTGTAGGGATCATCTGACTTGAATGCCTTTGTGTGCCCAATGAAGATAACATGTTGTTCCCAGAGCCAATGGAAATATTGGGAAGTGTTTGCTGATATTCATTAGGTAGTAGTCCTATGGAAGCAGATTGCACTAAATCTTAGAAATGTATAAAACAATAAAGGCACTCAAGGTAACATTCAAACTGAAGTTTACCATCACATGAGTTGAAGGTATTCTGCTGCATTCCACCAACAGACCCATTGGCAGTTGGCAGCAAATTCCCCATGGCAACTGAGTGTGGGATCATCAGGCCAGTATTGGTGCCGGCAGGACTAGAGTTGTCCATAGAAGAGACTGCAGAATTAGTGCTGGCACTTTGTGGCATACCTGGGGTCGGTATCATGGTCCCAACAACAGATGAAGATGCAGAATTGACATGACCCAAGTGTTGGTTGGTATTGCTAGCTGAGATACGGCTCATAACGTTGGTCAGTTTACGATGCAATATGTTGATATCTGAATATTCTTCCTAATCAGAACAAAATATGAAATCAATGACATGAACATACAAAATCCAGATGCTTAAGCAATTAAAGATGTAGTTCATATTGCTTTTTCAGCAGGAATACAATGTTTTGGTCTATGAAAAATTTATGGATGCAATTTGAAGAACCTTAGAAGAAGCATTCCTAAACAACCCCATCTCCAATTTCCTCGCAATGTCAACTAATTTTTGCCCCCATTCATTCATCTGAGGTTGCCGCCGCAAAAATTTCATACTGCAAGCCAGAGAAATTGCACAACTTAGCAGTACTGCTAGAAATAAGTGAAATAAAATCATGACAATTTTAAAAGAAAGCATGAGCTTTTTGCATCAAGAAGAAAAGATCCAAAATATAGGAAATAATATCCACTGGTTGTGGATTTACAACATTAAGCAGCTCTTGAGGCAAATGACGAAGCATTTTTCCAAGCTCAGCAAATAAGTGAGGTCAGCCAACAGTATGCTGGTCTTATCAAAGCTCAGAATACAAGCATGAAGAAGGAAAATTTGTGCTTTTGATATAAAAATCAACTCACATTTCTTCTGCTACACAGTTTCGAAGGGGATCAATATCAGGATCAGCTCGCCAAGTACTTTGCAGATTTCCCAAATTCTGCATTTGGGAAGGAATAGAGCCAACATTTTGCTGAGGTAAAGTAGGCAATGGGGGACCTGCTTGGCTAGATAACTGGCCAGCAATCTGTCCAGCCATATGTGCTTGTACATTCATCTTGCCAAGAAAACACTACAATCAAAACCAAAAATTTGGGTCTTCCACCATTTGCACCACTAATGTTACAAAGTCTAGAATATATCCATGACCTTATACTACTGGTTGAAAAAAAAACTAATACAGCAACACCAGAACACCAAAATAGAAGATTTCATTTTTAATCAACCAGCAGCATGCAGCACCCTTGTATTAATGGAATCACAAGTCATAAACCATTGCCCACTTCATTTGGAAGAACCAGCCTCTAAGACCATATTGCACAGCAGGCAAACCAACAAAACCACCTGTAAGGATCCAGTTAGAACATTATCAATGATGAATTCAAATGAATAAGTTAAGAAGATATAAGAAGTGAGAACTACGTACTGCAACATTACAGGAAACATGAAGAAGAACTATAGACAAAACATGGTCAAGAAAATCAGAAATGAAATCATACCACGTCTAACCATGCAAATTGTATTTAGTTTTTCACTTACTCATGTATGCCATTTTATTCTGATTCACATCAGGGAAGGGGGTAAGGGTCTTCATGTTTTCTTCTTTTGTTGAGCTTGCAGTTCTTAAAATTTGAATTAAAAGATGTGCACCATTTACTATATCATGATTATTATCATTAGTTAAAAGCGCATAGGGTAATATGAATAAGCAAACCACTGCAAAAGGTCAACGCTATGCACTTAACCCAATCTGTCAGGAGCTGGCATATTATCTTTAATAACTAGCATATTTATGCCGAAAACTCTATCACCGTGTTCCCTCAAGAAATGTTGTAAACCTGTACATATTGGCTACTGATCCATATTTTATCATGCAGGGGAAACTCCACTCCATGGTGCTCCTCTGAAAGACTGAAACTACTTCTGGCAGTGTAACCTACAATTTATCCGTGTATCTTACATTAAAGTACTATATGGACTATATATTATGTTACAGGTTTAAATTTTAAAAACTTTTTCTTTTTTCTGAAATTAGCAAACCCCCTCAGCACTTGAGGGTGAAGAGTAGATTCAAGGATAACATCATGCGCCGAAAATTGGGGCTTTCATAATTTTTGTTTAGGAATCTATTTCCAACCTCCAAATAAAAATTTTGAAGTTATATTTGACAGTCAAGTGTTAAACATAGAGTAAAGTTATTTCCTGCAGATAATGCTGAAATATCAGTGACATTGGTACTCTAACTAAGCGAGACAGAAAAAAGAAGAAAAGAAAAGAAATATACATTCGGTTCAGCATGGGAAAGCTTCTGTCTTATATACTCCATAAGATCTGTAGATTATTTAGAAGAAAGGGAAACCCTTTTCCATGTAAAATTATAAAAATCTCTCTTCATTAACATATACAACCGTCATGTTAAATAGATCCAAATGTACAGATACTTCTCTAACTCACATATAGAAGAAAGGAAGAAGGGACGGGAGGAAGGGAAGATATGCATAGACACACACACACGTATATATGCACAAGAGAGGGAGAAAGACAGACGAAGAGAGAGACCACTACGCATGATTAGTTCATTGTTCATCTTTTTGTAAAGCTCGTTTTTGCAATTGTCTAACTACTGCCGGTAATTTAATTTTCTTAAGCTTCAATTATTTGGGCATGCGATCCACATATGCAATTAAATTGCCATTTGAATGTGAAGCTGCAGCTTTATTTTATAGTTTATCAACTTTTATATGACCTGTGATTTTTCATAAAAGTTTTCAGTTTACATGTCAATAATATTTGTGAACAAAATTTGGCAATTTACGATTTTTACAATGCATTATGTTACAATAGATAACTGTCGCCTTTTTATCTGCTTAGTACTTGTATGTGTATGCTATAAGGACCCTTCCATTCCTCAAATTGATTCGGATTATGTAAATTTGATTAGAGCAATAGAGAGATTGGTGTCTTATCCAAATGATCCCAATACAGCAAGCCCAAGTAGAACCCAAGAAAGAAGTGCAAAGATAGAAGATAATAACGTAATCAAACTAGGATCCGTATATCTATATTATAATTCAGACCTACAAACCCTAAAATCCCCTTAGCCCTAAATTAGACCAAGGTTGGTACGTAATCACTGTTCCGTACGGTGAAAATAAAAACAAAACAAAACCATCGTAAAGAAAGCACGAGAATCGCCATATTGCATAACACTTTCATAATACCGATATCCTCCGCCAAATTCAGGCGGAAGGAGGTCAATGAATCGGAACGAAAGGAGTAATCAATTGCAGTTCACCAAATTACGAAAAATCATACCCAGTGGAAAAATCATAATCCAGATATTAGTCAAAGGAGATCGAATTTTCTTCAATTCCCGACCAGTAATCAAAAGAGCAATTTCGATGTAAGGAAGTAGTGTCCGCAGCATGACCCATACCTTCACTTCTTCCCGAAGAGATCGCCGTCGGTGACCGAAGGGAAGCCCAGCCCGAAAACCGTCTACCGTGTCCTGCTTAGACGAGAGCGCGCCGGAGCGAGAAGACGGAGAACGCCCCCGTCGACGAGCCGAGCTCTTTTCTTATCGGAGACAGATCATGGGTTCTCGACACAGAAAAACATGTCTTGACAATTAGACACACGTCATGAATAAGCCCCAAACTCTCTTCTGTCACGTCAGCTAAATTTTCCAGCATTTTCTGCATATCCCACCTGCAGTCATCATTTGATTATAATGACAAAAAAAGACTCATTTTGCTCTCGTTTTCTGATACATGCCTATACTTTTCTCAAACAATGGACTTGCTTTTTCCACTTCCCCTTAACCTATGGTTAAAAATTTGATCAAACTTAACTTAAGCGTCAGCAATGCCTTTCTTACCAATACCACATGCCAAAATGTCCTTGCTGCAGGCACTCAAGCCCTAAACCTAAACTTTGGAGAATTGGTTCATTTGCATGATGAGGAATAGCTTCAAAATGTACAATATATAGTTTTTCCAAACTAGAATAGCAAAAAGATCACAAAAATGGAATGGCATTCATCATATCACTCTGTGATAGATAGTGTTGTTTTAGGACATCAAGGTTTGATGGAGAAAAGAAAGGTCATAGTAAATTAGCTGAATCCTTAAAAAATTAAAGGTTCTTGAAACAACAACCAATTAACTTGAACTTGAATATGTATCATGTTTTTTACTTGAATCTTGTGTTCTTAAAATTTAGGATGAATTTATGTCATTTGTTTGAGAAGTGCAAAAGTTCTTAAGCAGACAAATTTTTTTTAAAAAAAAAAAACACATGATATATATAAATTTGAAAGTATTTTTGGCCATTTTATATACCCTAATGGCATCCTAGTTCAAATTGATGTTTTACGATAAGTTGTTAGAAATGACTAGTGGAAAAAAGTTTAGGATCATTTATTCAGTAATATAAACTTATATTCATATTTTTATTAAACCTGGAGTTTCAATATGTTTTTGGAATTTCTATAATTCCAATAGCCATAATAAAAGTAACAATCATAATTTTATCCGTATTTTTTCTTTTAACAACAAAATATAGAGCCAATATATGGACGATGAAAATAAATTTTATTCTTTCATCAAAATTCACTTGATTCATTTAATCCAAGTTTCAAAAAATGCACTTGATCCATGAATTTTCTTCTAAAACTATCCAACTTATGAGAAATTAATAATCTACCCCAAACTTATTCAGATTGTCAAATACAACATTAACCTTGGCATGATGAGGGAAGTTATGTTTTACTCAAATTGCAATTAAATTGACAATTGTTGTGTGGTCAATTTCAATTTTACATAGATACTAATGTCCTTTGAATGCCTAAAAAATAAAAGTTGGTAACAGTTCTACTTCAATGGATAATATGATCAAGGATGGAAATACCAATTGCTACAAAATTGAAATGAGTATCTTAAGTAATTATAAAATAATTATTATTGGCATAAAAAAAAGCACGATACAATTTTGACCTCCAAAATAAATTATCATTGTCCATCTAAATAAACAAATAAATCAACTTTCATGTCCAGTATCATAATTATAATAATAATGACAGTCTCAATAGAAGTGTCTTATTAGTTTGTTGTCACTGCATTTGCTAATATCCATCAAACCATATAGGCAAAATCAGTTTATTTCATCATTTATTTTGTTCAAAATTAATTAAAAACCAATTCCAACAAGAATTTATTAATTTATCAACTTATGGGAAAACTATATCTAGTCAATATCATTTTGGTGTTGAATCAATTAATGTACAAAATCAGCTTTGATTATAATAGCTAAAAAGGGCATCTGAACTTTAGTTTGAGACTTCTCATAACGGCCATATAAAATATATAAGTAGCATCTAACATTTAATTTGTGACCTCTTATTACAACATTATAAAATATATAAGTAGCCTTATGAATTGTTTACACAATTGATAAAATTTGATGAACAAAAATGAACTATTGAATACTAGATTCTAAAAAATTTCTAAATTATAAAGTTATGTCACATAATGTAAATATGTGTTCAGTAGTTGATTTACTTTGTTTTTCTTAGTAAAGGTGAATATATTTTACGTTCATGTAAATGGTAGTTTTTCCTCTCATAAATTTATGTATTTTATGATATGTTCATACAACTTGTGCATAAATGTCAATTAAACAAATAACAATAATAATAACAAGTACATAAGTAGTGGCTAACAAAAGAAAATTTGATGTGAAAAATGTACACAATAGTTGAATTGGCAAAGTCAATGACAAAAAACTTGGTTGACACAAGCAACCCAATTTTCTTACTATGCCAACTATCCTTTTAACTAATTAGTATCACTACTTAACCAAGTGTATGTCTCAATTTATGCATGACAGTTATATGTTGTATTATAGAGTCTATCTATGTGCATTCATTCATAATGACACTTAAATAAGATATATCTAATAAACTTTATGTGGTTATATGGGTGACATGTAGAGTTTTTCAAACACTGCGAAACTTGAGTGGTGCATAACTTCTCATTCTTTTTTTTTTGTTTCATGGTCTTTATTATCACATAAAGTCTTAGTTATGCATCACCAGATTAGACATGACAAAATAAAAATATTATAAATTCAATACACTAGTATTCATGATTTTTCATTAATAACATTTTATCCATATAATAAAATTAATTGGCTTGAGATAATATTATAACATGTTGAATATAATCTTTTACAAAAGCAACTATGTAGAATGACATTTGTGTCCTAAAATATATCAATCAAAACACATATCATTTTTTACCTACGGAAAAATAAATTTAAATGATTTAAAATATACATATTTAATGGAATTTTTTTTACCTCACTATTTATCTTTACACACACATACATATAAAGGGGTTCGTGATTAAAACATGACAATGGATGACTTTTCAATGACAAATGATGTTTAATCAAAAAGTTATAGATCTTAAATTTCTTGATTTACTGAAAGAAAAATGGAATGTTAATAGACATGTTATTACTGTTTGTAAAACTTTTTATTACAATAATTTCAATGCATTTAAAAATATTGAATTCTTATGTGCAATTAAGGGTTTTTATTTGAATATCAATAGAATAAGATAAACTCAAAAGAAATTGTTGTTATTAAACTAAACTTAAACAAGGTCAAATAATCCAATGTAGTGTTTATTCTTCATAAATTTCTTCTTACTGTATGCAAATCTATATTTGAGAAAATTTGACCCCAAGTTTCTCCCTTCTATCCAAGCAAAGTCATAACATAATGCATTGTCTTTTTAACAACTGTGTAAATTTTGTTTTTTGCAAAAAAGTACTTTAAGATACGGTTAAATACGAATAATATATATTATGTAAAGAAGTGTTCAAAAAAACATCATGTTCTTATTCAAGGGAATAAGTTTTGATAATGTATAGCGTTTCTTTGCTAAACTTAAAGCCCACATGTTAACAACATACATAGTGCTTTGAGTATTTTTATATAGTTTGATAAACAAACATGTTGAATTATTGTTTTGCATATTTCTCCCTCTTGTTAGTTTACACAATTTAAAACTTAAGATTCAAAATTTCAAATCACAACCTAGTGATAGAAAAAATGAATATCTTGGGTAATAATGATGTTTTATATTTGAATGTTTTGAATCAAATTTTCACATTTTGTTGTTATTCAAGGAAATCACAAGGAGTGTTTTCTCGTCTCACATTGTCAAATACCAAATTAAACTTAAAAAATATAAAGTAAATTGCTATTGACAATATATACACATAAAATAAAAATAATGTCTATTTCATGACACATTTATGTAAGTACAAAGTTCAACGCATGTAAAGTTTGAGTATTTTGGTATCTCTAACTACCATTATTGGGTTAAGTTTAAACAAATGTTTGCATCTCTAAAATTTATATTTATTTTTTGAGTGCTTCATAAATATAGAATTTTATTTTTGAAATGAGAGAGAAAAATACTCTCTGTCGGTATGAGGATTGACCATAAAGAAAGATACTTTCCGTCGGTATGAGGATTGACCATTCTCGTGCCTTTACTGAAGGTAACCAATCGAGGGGCTATATTTATTATTGATGCATTTCGTTTTGCTTAAACATCTTTTTTATTTCAAATGTGATGTGTTGTTTGAAGAAAATGTTGAAGATTTGACGTTTTAAATTTTTGAAAAAATTTTGAAGAATCATTTAAGAGTATAAACCATTTTGATTTAGGTGATTTTGAATTGACAAATATTTACAAGTATTATGTGGAAACCTTCAGAAGATAATATGAGTATTTTGAAGATCAATTTTTGAAGTCGATTTAGTGTTCTCTTAAGAACTTATTTGATTACTATATACCTAAAGCTCCATCTCATAGTATGAGTGTATTGACCTTATATGATTGAAAGCAAATTATTCATTCATACCATAACTCATTTAAAAGCATTCTTACCATCACATATATCTAAGTTCTCTATTTTTATTTATGTAATTATCGTAAATATTCTTATGAAGAATTTTTCTTTTTTGAAAAGGAAATGAGGTTGTAGACCATCAAACATGATTCTGATATTGAGTCATTACTTCAGTTTTGGTCTTGGTGAAGCCCATAAATAAAAAGTTGAAGTCTTATATCTCGAGAGAGGAATATTCAAAATAATGGAAGAAAGAAAAAAAAATGTTAATCCAAGAGGAATAAGGAGAAAGAGAAAGATATTTGAAAATCAGGAAAGGAAAAAATTTTAAGGAGACAGAGAAATACATATACATATACGCACACACACACACACACACACACATATATATATATGAAAACTCATGAAAGGAAAGTATTAGATCGAATGAAGAGAAAGAATAAGATTTTAGAAAGAGAGAGAGAATAAGTTTTTAGAGAGGGAAAGATAAAGGAATATATACATATATATATATATATATATATATATTTATTTATATGAAAGTTTGTAAAAGAAAATATTAACTCGAAAAGAAAAATAAAAGATTGTCATGAGAAAAATGAAATACACATATATATTTATTTATACGTATATAAAAATTTGTAAAAGAATATGTTCAATCATAAAGAGATGAGAACAAATAAATAACATGTATATACACATATGTTTTTATGAAATTTGAAATCAAGAAATAACTTGAAAAATATCTGATTTGATTTTTCTATGTAGGTTAGATGGGAACTTGGGCTGATGAAAGAGCCTAAACTAAGTCTCAAAGACTTCACTGAAGAGGGCTCTTGTTTTCATTTTTTTTTTTTGAAAACATGATTCAAATAATTGTAAATGCGAGCATAAAATAATAATCATTTATTCCACCATCGGATTTGAAAAAAAATCAAATATACATGAAATGAAGAACAACGTAAGAAATCTCTCATTGGGATTCCTAGTCGAGTAATTAAGAGAAAAACTAAATGCGAGAATGTTATGAATATGTATTTTAACATATACACATTCGTGAAGAGCTTTCATGGGTTGGATAAATTTCAACATTAAAATCAATGTAATAATGAAAAAAGCTCAACCCAAATGCTGATTATTACCATTCATTTGCATATTAATTAAAAAAAAGTTGGGCTACCATGCATGAACATCATCTTAAACATGAAAAATGAAGTAATCAATGTAAGAAGCATATTTCAGAGATAAATAAAAAAATAGAATTTTTTCGCCTTGGTCGTACTCTCAGTGCATTCAAAAGTAGATAGAGAATCTTTAAACTTTTCTTATATGGCCATAAGAAGGTGGCAAAGGGAAATGAAAATACATAGAAATGAGAGGAGCACTACATACCTCCAATGGAAATTATTTTAGAAATGATTCTCCTTCTTCGGATGATCCTAGGGTTTCTTTGAGGGAAGCTCCAATATGTTAAGGATATTTCTTCAAAAGGTCTTTTGGTTCTCCATTGAAAAAAGTTGGAAGTTGGAGAAACTTATTCCTAAGGTTGGAGAAGAAAAAGATGATGGATGAAAGGAGGGAAATTGAGAGAGAGTTGAGAAAAATTATAAGTCTTCAAGTGAGAAAATACTAGAGATTTCTCATAGGGAGAAGATTGTGAGGATATCTATAAGAAATTTTAGTCAAACCTCAAAATTTGAATCTTTTTTACCCTTAGCCTACAAATACCCATTTGGGGTGTGGTGAGGGCTAATGCTCATGCATCTGACCCAAAACCATCCCCAAGGGAGAGGTTTTCTACCTAAAGAAGGGTTTGCGCAGCACGCAGGCCCTGCCTCAGCATGGCCATAGGCGCATGACCATGATTAGCTGCACGCGCACATGGCAGCGTGCCGGGTTTGTGTGAGGGGCGGAATACTTTCCTTATTGGCTTGTTTTAGACCAATAAGAGGTGACTTTGGCCGCCCTCACCTCCAAGGAGTCCCACTGATAAAAAATATATAAAAATTATTTTTTTTAAATGTATATTTTAGAGGGTAAAAAGGTATTTTGTTAAGAATGGGGCTAATTCCATTTTGAGTGATTATGGACTCGTTTTAGATCTGGATCAAGTTAACTTGGTCACTGATGCATTCTAGTTTATGCCCGAGGCTTGGATCAAGGATTAGGTGAGTGGTTTAAACTCAAAACACATTTTTGGTGTGATAATAAGACACAAAAACAAGGGGAATATTCGTCCATTCACATGTGATGCTCGATAGCATCAAAATTTGTTGTTTTGATATCGACTTTGGATTTTGATTTTGAAATTCTCGATTTGGATCTAGACTTTGATTTTGGATCTAATTTAAATTTGAGAACATCTTTATGGGTCTGTTTTCCCATTTTGGACTTAATTTCATTTGTGGGGGTTTAGGTACGGACTTTGGCTTTGTATTTTGGATCAAGATCTACATTTTAGATCTAGAATTTGGATTTGAATCTTGGTCTAAAGTTGGATGTTAGACTTGAATCTTGCATTTGGACCTAGATATGGGTCTACAGATTTGTTTTGGATCGAGTAATCATTAATTGGACTTAGGTATGGATATAGAAGTTTATTTTGGGCCTAGGGTTTGGCTCATGTCTAAAATTAGATCCAAATCATTGTAAACATGGTTGGATTAACTGAGAATCTTGTTTGAGTAACACAGTCTTTTGGAAAAAATTGAGGTGATAACAGATGCTCCTCTTTGCTACTAAGCAAGCGCATGCCGCGCTTAGTGGCAAAGATAAGCACTCCAGGATTTTTCAAACAAAACATGTTTGAAGTGACATTTTTTCATATTGAAACACCTCAACAACCTAAAGCTTCATATGCTAAAACCACAAATAAGGGTAAGAAAAGCCAAGCAAACCTTGAAGAGGGTCATTTTTTGTTGTTGTCTGATATTCCTATCCATGTGAAAACAATAACACAATCTCTAAAACTACTCAACACATTCAAGCTTCACAAATATTGGAAGAAATGCACGATTCAGGTGGAATACATAGCTATTTGATTTATTATAAGATGATAACAAGCCCACTACCGTCCTCTCACTTGAACCAAGGTGCCACTATATTGGCTGGTTTGTAAAACCACAAGGCTCAAGGATAAATTCATGTTCTCCCTTCTATTTTACACAATAATGACAATTTGTTTGATCATATGTGTGTTTGTTATTACTTGTGCCAACTGATTGCTTCTTTAATATATGATATTGTCATGCACATACTTGTTTGATTGTAAAATCTCATATAAGAAGGTATGTCTTATGATAAAGAGAATATTGTGGAACTTATATCGGAGCTTGTGTTCATATTTATCTTTTTTTGTATAAACAATTGGATCATTGTAGACAAATTTTTCATCCAGTTAGGGATACTAGATTTCTCTTTGTATGTGAATAATTATCTCTTCTTGTTCTTCTTCACCAAGACTTAACTAGCTCTCATCACAATCAACATGCATGACCACATTCGTGCTCAATCGTGCATCATTGGAAAAAATATGCCCCATGTGAAGGCATATGAAGTAACATTATCCACCACCAAAATTTGCCTTCAAACACATATGTGCAACACATGTAAGGGCTTTTAAATAAGAATGAAAACAAAGTTTTCCTTGTGAGTAGGATATAACCTTGTCTATTTAAATCAAATTGGGTAAATACTGTATGGATCATTTAAATACTGTATGGATTGTTTAACCAATGTCTATTTTATTACTGATATTAGGGATTATAAAAATTAGTATTATAAAAATATTCAATAATTAATTTTTATACGTAAATAGCATGGAAGAATTCTCTCTCTCTCTCTCTATCTGTTTCTTTTTTGAAGTTTTTTTATGAGTATGATGTGAGTGTATGTCTCTAGTTAATAGAGTCAGCCCAGTCTGGCCCCGCCCAGTGTCCAACCTTATCGATGAAAACTCAGTTCCAAAGGAAGCTCTGGAAGACAACACCTTCACCGTCCAGTTTATAGGCATCAACTCCAAGCAGAGCGCCAACAAAAAACTGAAGGTCACAAGACACGCAGAACAGAACATGCGTGTCCTGTTTAATGACTTTTTTCGTCAAATGCCATCCATAGTACAAGACGGACACGATGGACAATGGAACAAGGGTATAAATAACTCCCTGTTCCAGGATGGTCCAAGATAACCCTTGAAACAGCGCAGAACAAGACACTCGTCTCCCGCCCCCGACTTGTCCTCGAGTCGAACTCAGCCCTTTCTCCTTCTCTCGTTCTCCTCCTGCTTTCTCCATCTCTCTTTCTCCTCCATTTCTCCCCCTTCTCTCTTCTGAGTCTCCTCCTCGCCCACTGCTCTAAGCTCCTTTGCTCTCTTCCTCCATTCCATCAATCGACGGTTTTGCTTCATCCATTCCATCGACAACGGGTCATGCGATCACCTTCATTGCTGCAAGGAGCTCCATTGCTATGAATAACTTTTTTCAGGTGAGGTCCGGCTTTCATTTTTCTCTCTTTCTCTTGTTTTCTCCCTTGCTCCTTCCCTCTATTTGTCCCTGATTTGTACTAACTAGGGTTTTTGCTCCTTTACATCGATTTGAGGTCCTTTTCTCTTTCTTTCTCTCGCTGTCTCTCTCCCTTCCTCCCTGCATCTATCCATGCCATTGAAATGGTGAATTTTTTATGGCATCCTTGAAACACCATTGAAAAACATATTTGTGTGCTTATATTTTTCTTCCCGTCGCACTCTTTCTTATGAGCCTACAAGGCCAAGCATTTTTTAAGGGCATCCTCTCTGTACTGTTACCAAGAATATGACTAGCAGAGCAATGCACTTGTTAGGTTTTTTGTCTGTTGTTACTCTGTAAATTCATTAGCCACAGATGAAGTGTTTGCTGAAATTCTTAAAAGACTTACGTTTGTATTTTAGTTCATCTGGTCCACATTGCAAGTTGTAAACAAATTTGGTATGTTCCTTCTCAATCATTTTGCCACCTCATGTTTGCAACCAAAAAAAAAAATTTGGAACATGTTATCTAACCAAAACCATAGCTTGAGAAGCCAGTTGCAGCTCCCGCGGACCTTCAATCTTCCAAAAGGGGTGGAAAGAATCACCTGATTTTCATACTTTTTTTTTTGTAATGGAAATAACAAAAGTGATCACGAAATCATCTTGGTTAAGATTTTCTAGAAACAGGGATCTTCAATAGCGGCATATGAAAGGATGAGGAAATGTGGGTAGCTGCAGTCGTTTAGTCTCCAAACCTACGGTGGTTACTCTCTTTCCTAAAGAAAGTAGATACCTATGAACAGATCTTGGTGGTACACCCTTTTCTATAAATTTTATCAATTATTATATGATTCAGCTTTGGTTCAGAAGCATACGAACCTTAATTTATGCTTTAAGCAAGTTGTGCTTCTCACTATTTTTCATTTTCACTCGGAAAGAAACCCTTAAACCTTACTATTGTGATATATATATATTCTAATTTGTTGGTTGTTGGATGTTGTTATATGGTAAAGGATTAAAACTCTGTTACTGAAATGCACTGATGGTTTATATTCTTTTAGCAACAGTTTTTGATACTTTTAATGGCAATTTTTTTTTTACTTTTAATATATTTGAATCTTCCTATATGTGGAAATGAAGACTACATCCTGCTCCCTTGATGTTCTTTTATGAGAGCAGGCTTCTCTTGTAGTCATTGATACGCTTATGTAGGCTTTGTTTCAAGTTTGAATTCCCATGTCTCTTGTAGTCATTGATACGCTTATGTAGGCTTTGTTTCAAGTTTGAATTCCCATGTTGATAGGCCATTTGTCATTGCTCGATCATACATCATTGAGTTGGTATGTGTTTACTAATTATTTTGTGCTGCAGAAAAAAGAAGAACTTGATTGTGGCTTTGCACGAGTCATCTGTTACCTCAACACAGTTTATTTTCGGATCCCAATTTAAATTCCTAACCAACAAATTTCACATTTGAAGCTTATTTTTCCATTCCATCTTAATTTCCAATTGGTGGTTGTAATAAAGATTGTTCTGTTGTAGTTGGTGAAGGAGCTTCTGCAAGAAGTGAAAAGGGTGTGTCCAAAGAGTGCTGCCAAATGTCAATTGTTTTTCGTTTTTTATTTTTCTCTTTCACTTGTATTATAGTTAGAAATAGAGCAGACACAGCGAGCAACATGGATTTATAAATGTTATCGACAAATATTATTCAAAGCCTGTAAAGATTGAAGGCAAAGTTGCTGCCACTCTTGACAGAAGCTGGCCATATAATGGTTCTGTCGAAATTGAAATGGATGGACAGTAGAGGTGTGAGCACCCATGGCTGCCTGGACTGGTCATGTAGTGCCGAACTTAGCTCTTTGTAGTGTGAATGTTGAGGAAATTTCATAGGCTGGATAAATAAGGGCAGTGTGTTGCTTGTTTAATTACTTCATATTCTTCGGTCATTCCATAAAGATTGAGTAGTGCTATATTTGTGGCATGTTTTCTTTTCTTTCCACTTTGTTAGTTTGTACGTAATAAGATCCAAAGTTGAAGAACATGGTAAAGTTGGCTCTATGGACTCATGTACCAAAATTGAGGCTTACACGTTGTTACCTCAAACTGTAATCTTCTTGCAACTTGAAAAGGCTATTTTGACATAATCAATCTAAATTGAGATTGCTCGTGTAGTGCTTAGAACATGTAGATATAAATATTCATGACATATGAAACAAGTAAGGTAGTTATTTTAGTAGTCCAATTGATTCCAACTAAGGAAGTGCTCATAAAACATCTTTTTATAGCGATTAAAAAACAAAGATTTTGTGTCTTTCGGTTTCCAATTTTTCACAAAAAAAAGGAAAAAAGAACTTGCTAGTTGAATGTGTTCTTTCTTGTGGGATTCAACTTGGTGTTTTTTGGATGCACCTAATTTGATATGGATATAATTTCATATAGCAGATAAAACAAATATAATAGATAAAACTGATCATAAAAGACACAAACACTTGATAGAGCAGATGATTTGAACAGAACAAAAGTGAACACCAAACAAAATGAAAGACATAAACATAAGACAGATCAGACATAACAGAAACAAACGTCAGACAGGACGGACGAAACAGACAGAACAAACATATACAAAACAAACGGTGGACAAGAGGGTCATAGTGTTCTGTTCTTAAAATTATCAAACGACAGACAAGAAACATCATTGTCTATAAGGACATGACAGTAGTGTAATGGACATGACGTCCTATCTGTCCTGTCTTAATGGACATCAATCAAACGACCTCTAAGCTGACAACATACGCTAGTGTGCCCTTCAGGGGTGGTGTGTTGGTACAGCCAAGTTTGACCAATAAAATAGACATTAGGATGATAATAAAATGTGCTTAGGATGATAATAAAATGTACTTTGATCAATAAACATTGTCTAACACTTTGGTTTTCCCTTTCTCTAAGTCAAACCTGATGCTTCAATTGTTAGAGAGACTTGGGAGTTGTACATGGATTAGATATGTCCAACCACTGGTCAGATCTCAAATCCATTTAGTTAGTTATGGTAAGGAAATCAAAATCTGATTATTAAAGAAGTTCACCTCAAGGAGCATAGGAGTTGTTAGTTGGGATGGCTGAATGTTCGCAGTGCGTCTTCAGTTCGATTCTCATTGGCACTATTTTCTTATATCTTATGGAGGTGGAGCATGCCATTGAAATGAAAGTATACTAACTATTCCCTAAGTGCTGATACAACCATGGACCCTAGAAACAAGGGAAAGAGGAAGGGCTCCAGCCTCCATTGGGATGGTAGGGATAACCTTCTCGCTCATCGAGATTACTAATCAAATTTATATTCACTCGGTGGTGAAGGCAAGATTTTTCATCGGTAAGGTACTTGCATTGATGACACAACTTTGGTGTGGACATTGCATAAAATTTTAGTCATAATAATGTAAAGTTAACACAATATAATGAAATGTTTGATGGTCTGGCGTAGGCAGTGGCCCACCCAAGCCAACAAGTAGCTCTGCTATTGTATTCACTGTATAATTTCATAACACAAATTGAATTTGAGTCCGACATGTGGCTATGTTTGGTATATGTCTGACTTATGTTAGTACTCTCAAACATGGGATTTAAATTTGTCTTTGTTGGTTAAGCCAATTTGCTAAATATTGGATATCTATCCAATTTAAGTAATACTTTTCTCGTGTTTGATTGCCCTGTATCTAAGATTTTATGTTCATTTAAGATTTACATTACGAGAGATCAATCAACTGTCTAAACAAATAATGAATTTCAGATCTACAGTTTTCAAGTACTATGTTTTACATTGAAAAACAGATTCGAATCTGAAAAAAAGTAGACAATAAGTACAAAGTTTTGAGGTCAGTATAAATACCAATCAGAGGTAATCGAACGCAACCTTTAAAGTCTGTCCACTTGGTTAATTTGGCTTTGCGGTTGTGATTTCTTTTGACAACGGAGATCCGTTGTATTGCAACTTGTTTGGGGGAGCTGTGGTCCCCACAATTAAGAAGACGACACGTGTCCTCCAAATGACAGGTCATCAGTCCTCGAGGTATTTTTGCTGCCTTGGCCTGAGTTTGACGGAACAATCACTGCTGTTGATGAAATGACAAAAATAGCCTTCCACGGAAGGGAGCAAGGCGGGCCGAAACGTCAGCGATTTGGAGCACCTTTTTTTTTGTGGACCGAGTTAGCGAGTCGATGGTTCTGTTGATATGAACCGGGATGGGTCCCGGTAGGCAAACGAAAATTGAAAAATTTATTCGACTCGGTCAGACTCTTGGTTTAGTGAATCAGTTGATTCGTCAATCTCGTGCTATTTCGATCCCTGTTGTCTTCAGCTGAGTCCGGTTTCGAGTCACTTTTGAATCCGTGGGAAAGCGTGGCAATTCGAGAAATATTTTTCTATATGATGGGCAGTTGGATATTCTCTCGTGTCAATTAATGGTGAGCCTTGCGCAACTTTTACGTTACAGAGACATATCCTTTGGATGAAGCTAAGATGAAGGCGTAGTCCTTAAGCTGACACGTGGCACATCATGGCGGACCGGGAAAAGGAAGAAAAAGTCGATCGCTGTTGGATTTGGGGCAGTCACTAACTAAATTCAAACCCATTTGATAACTGGATCCGGTGCAGTAAGAAACGAATGAAATGAAATCAAATTTGAAGGAAATTTATTTAGGTACTAATTTTTTATGTTATTGTTTTCTCAACCAAACCCATATGAAGCAAAAGTTAGTTTAGGGGAACTTTAGCAAAAGTATTAGAAAGCACTACTATTTTTGACACTTCTGCATTTCGAACGAACCCGACTGCCCGAGTGAGACGCTGAAGCCCCATCACTTTTCTCTTGCCCTCAGATTCTGGAGCTACTTCGAGACCTAGTTGAATTTATGGTTACACAATTCAACTTGGGAATAGCGTCTATTACCATTTATAGTTCAAGAACATAGCAACACCGAGGTATCACAGCAACCACAGTGATTGGAAACCTACACCTTTTTTTATGTGCCGCTTAGCCGTCTGGTTGCGCTATGCACCATCAATACCACGTTTACGTTTGATAGCTTGACATCTGAGATAAAATTTTGTGAATCTCATACCATCAAACACAAAAAAAATCTTTTATAACAAAATATTTGCATGGCTTTTCATAAATACAATTGGAGTTGAGATGTCAAACTATTTTTTGTTAAAAACTTTTACTTTGAGTACAACATCAAATGTTTCAACCACAAAAACACCATAAAAATTCTTAGCTCTGCCCTTATATATACATCTATAGTGAACTTACTGAACAAGGCTCAGTCTATGGAAGCTGATTGTGTATTGAAGCATCGAACAGAAAGTGGGCGTTAGTTGACAGGTATTCCATTCCCCATCAAGGTTCCAAAGCAGCCCTAGAGCTCGAGGGAATGAAGAAAAAAGAAGGAGCTTTAAGCCTCTTTGAGGTATCTCCCTCCCATTGTAAGACAACTTGAGTAATTGGTGCTTGCTATGTAAAATTTATCAAAATTGTTGGTTAACCATGCAATGTGTGTGGATTTTCATAAAATTTCAAGTACAAATTATATGAATTGTTTATGTTGAATGATTTATATGACCCACAACTTTCTTTCCATGAAAGAAAGAAATGGGCACGCTTTGAAAAGTCATATTTTACCTTATTTGATTAAGACATGTCATTTTCATACTCTTAATATCGATTAGAGGACAGGATAAAGGAAAGTTGGCATAAATTGGTTAGTATTTAAATTGCAGCACCAATCGAGACTTATAGGCTTTGTTGCAAGATCTTGATAGGCTCGAGCCTAATGGCCCTACATGTGGCTGCCCTATTGCTATTGAAGTGAAATTTTATTTCATTTAGGCATTTGATATATCCATAATAATGGATTTTTAGAATCAAAATGCTCATTTTTTTAAGAAATTAGAATTATTAAACAAACATGGTATTTTGTTTCTAGAATTAATAAACTAAAACCTGGAATTTTAATTTCATTCCAGTTTGAGGGGCAATTATGATTCTAGAATATTCATTATTGAATCAAAATTCAAACAGTTAAACACCCCCCTTACATGCATTGACATAAAGCTCAATCACATGTAAAATCAAATCTAGAAATTAATAACATTAGCTGAATGTGCAATTTTTTTGTTTATTTGTCAAGACAGCAATTCAATAGATTGTTTTGGCATATTAAATGTCTTCTTATTTATAGTAAAAGAAAGCTGATGTGATTTTAGCTTCCTTTAAATGTAAATTCAAATGGACAAGTTAATTGATTGAATAAATTGCATCAAGCTAGTTTTGTATAAATGAAAGTGATATGTGGTTAGCTGTGGTTTTATGGGTGAGCAAGAGCTTGACAACTCATTGCTTAAAAAAGAGCCTAAGTCTCCCCCCTTCCTTCTCTTTGGGGATCTTGGGCTGCTTCGGCGTCAATGATGTTAACAGTAACCCGTCAATTTAGATACCATGTTCTATCATCTTAAGAAGCAGAAACATAACGTCCTACGAATCAAACTAGAGATGTCTTGTTCACATGCCCTTAATCCAATCAGCTATGCTATGTGCTTCGAGGTAGCTAGCTGTTGCTTTAGAAGTTGTGATTTACTTTTAGTTGAATTCCTTCATTTACGATATATCAAACTACTATATTCAGATATTTATCGAAACAAATAAAAAAAGTAGGCAATTTTATGTAAGCTAAAATTACAGTCACTCTCTTTGAAATGGTTTCACTATTTTTAAATCTTGATGTTATGAACTAAAATTCTAGGCATGACATGTGCTATTTGTTTAAATATATTAAAAGGTTTTAATTGCACACTAATAGTTAGTAAACATTTCTTTCAAGTACCTAAAAATGAATGACATGCACGAAAGTATTGATTACTTACTAAGCTTTGTTTATGATACGTTGTCTCTTGTCTAACAACTTGTTTGTATGTTCATTTTGCACAGCATGCTGCGGCAGGTGATCATGGCGATAGCCCAATGTTAGGGATAGAATTTTTGGTTAAGGGGCACTAATATTTAAAATTTGAAACATTAAGGGGCACTTTTATATAAATAAATAAAATTACATAGCTATAGATGTGTAAATAACATTACAAGTTGTATTAAATTATACAACTTGGCTCTGATACAAAAAAGATGCAGATTTATGATAAAATTTATAAAGGAAACTATGATTACCCTATTTATGTGCTATCAATGTATCAGGAAACAATAAGGGTGTGTTTGATAGCCTCGGATTTGAGATATGATATTGATATGAAAGACCTTTTATATTACCTTACATGAGTAAACAAATATAAGTATTTTACTATTGTGTTAAAAGGAGAATTCGAGATCCTCAATACCACCAAACCTCGGATTTGAAATCCGGTGAAAAGGGGTCTAACCTAAAATCCATGGATATAATGTTCTTAATAATCTCAATTCCGAGGTAAACAAACACACCCTTAAACTTCGAGGAAAACTCAAAAGATGTTATTAAGTCGTCGACCAATCTTTGAGGCAACAAAGTAAAATTAGATAATTCATAAACCTTCATTGATCAGTCAAATAAGTTGTGAAAACAAAGGATATAAATCAGAAACACAAATTTGAGATCGAAATAAATCCACAATAGATGTTGGAATACAAACCTAAACTAAAACAAAATCTAAATAGTCCAAATGAAGAAACTAGATTCAATATTATGATGACCAAGCTCATGTCACAAACTCATAACCTGCCTCTCCATGAACAAAAACATGGGGAAGATGGCAATTTCAAAGTCAAATTTTACTTCATTTGAGAAAGATAAATCATTTAGTTCATAATAATTAAGCTGCTTTGTCTAATTCACAATAGCAATTCAATATTCTTTTTCTCTTCTAGTAACTTAATTTTTCCTTTTTAGTACAAGTAAGGTGATGAGGTTTTACCTTCTTTTAAATGAAAAATTAATTAGGCAAGGGAGCTACTTGGTAAGTTAAGCAATTTTTATTGAAATGAAAGCAGCGCTTACATGTGATGTTAAGAAGTTGTTTGACATCAATAACACTATAAGAGTGACTCATGAATCTGCCTGAAAAAAATGAGACAGATTCATGGAACACTAGAACCAGTATTCCATGAATATGCCTAGGCCTGGGTACCCGGACCCGATCTTGCTCGATAATAATAGAAAATAATTATTTTATTATTATTTTTAAAATTTAATAATGTGTATTTTATTATTAAAAATATGTTTTATATTATTAAAAATATTTTATAATTTTAAAAAAATATTTTTTGTTTATGTTTAAACGAGCCGAGCCGGGGTCAGGCCCAGGCCCAGGCTTTAGGCCCGATGGGCCGACCCGGGCTGGGTTTTATCGGGCCCGCCCAGCTCGACGCCCACCCTTAAATATGCTTCAATTTTTTGAGTAGATTCATGTGACACTTTCTAGTATCTAAGGAGCCATCTAGTAATAGAAATAATAATAACTTGCTCAATCAATCTTCTCAAATATTGAGACAAATTAATTAAACATTATAACAAAATGTTCCATGAATATTCCCGAACTTTGAGCCATATTTATGGGACAGTAACTGTTCCTATTGTCAAACTATTCATAACAGATCATTTGACAGCATGGACACTTTGGAGTCTAATCAAAGATTGGACAGATCTAATGAATAATAGTTCTAGCGTTTTATGTGAATCTGCCCCTTGATTGGAGGAGATTTATTAGTAAATTCCTATTTCTATGATCACTAGTTTCTATTTATATAACTTACTTGGGAGAATTGCGTCTACAATTGTATATTAACCAGCATGAGGTGAGCAAAGTTCACAAAGAATAAATAACCTGAGAGATAGTTTCTCTCTCTTCGCAATTACCCACCTCTATCTTCAAATATCATAAAATCAACCAAACGAAGTGTACTTTACATGAATCGTTTAATAGAAAGTTTTTACTTGTGCAATTCCTATACAAGTCTTTCAGGTACTTGGAAAATTGCTAACATAAATATGTGAAAGAATTAAATTACTTAGTAAATTGTATTTGTAATTAACAATAGAGTAAGAAATCCTTTTCTTTTAAACGGAAGACACCGTTAAATGTTTGGAATTGGTGGATGCAACAAGCACCCAATATTTGTCTTTCATTCTTATAATCTCAATTAATTTTTTTTTTAACTGAAAG